>NC_057806.1:193460917-193732088 GCF_018294505.1 Triticum aestivum
GCGCCCTTCGCCGCACCGCCACGGCAAGTTCGCCGTCACCGCCACCTACCCTCGTCGGCGCCGTACCAGGCCGCCGCGGCCACCGCCGCACCCCGACGCCGAGCGTCGCCCCGCGCCGCCACCGGCCTCCACTCCGCCGTCCTCGCTCCGGGCCGGCCTCCCTCCCTCCCGCCGGCCTCGGTTCTTCTCCGGCGAATAGGACAAGTCTGGTGAACCTCATTTTCCGCACAGCCTGAATCTGGATCTGAGATCCACCTCGGTTGACTTTTGCCCCGAAACCCTAATAATTTGCTCCTGTTCATCGCATCGTAACTTTGCATCCGTAGCTCCGTTTCGCGCATATAGCATATCAAAATGTTCGTCTCAGAGAGCACATGATTTCTTTCCATTGCATCATTTTCATTTGAGCTCATCTTGATGCCCAAAATGCTGTTAGAAGAGGGCTATTTGAGATAATTGTCAGATCTGCTACTCCATTTAAATATTTGTCATTTTTGCCATGATTAATGTGTGCATGATATGCCCATGAGCTCTACATATGTTTTGTTTAGGGTTTTGCCATCTTTCCAGAGGTGAAACCCATGTGTTTTTGTGATGTGTGTGGTGACTAGCACAAGCTTGCAAAGTGAGGCACTTGGTAAAGCTGATTTCAGGTACTTAGCATTTCCACTAAGACCTTGACCTGTTTATCTCATATGGCCATATGTTCATGTTGTTTCCTAGTGATCCGTGGCTCTTTTGAGGATGATCAGTAAGGATGTTTTGTTAATATTGTAGTGCTCTATCCATCCATGTCTTTGTTTGCAATTGTGGAGAACCCTAGCTTGAGTCAATCGAGCTCTACTTTTGCTACTTCGTGAATCTGGGCAGATTGTCTACTTGTTAGCGATTTTGCCGATGATGTTGTAGTTGATCCGTGCAAGCTATGTTATTGTTCTTGCCATGTATAGCTTGAATTTTGTGTATTCTTGATGGGTGTATGCTTAGATTGTCATGACTTTCTCGGTAGTGAGTGCATCGAGCTCGTAAACATGCCTACTTGATATCTGTTTTCAGCATGCTCCAGGTTTCACCAAGTCTGAGAACTGATTATGTTTTTGCCATGTTCACTTGCTTGCAATTGTATTTTCTGATCCATTTTGGCTCAAGGTCACTAAGGGACTTTTGTTAACCTCTTTGAGTAGCTCCATGTCATGCTCTATTTTTCCATGTTCAGGTCCTGTAGCATGTAGTTTTGTTGCTCCGAAGAGTGCTATCTGATCTGAAATTCTAGACAAGTGTTAATTTCACAAAGTCTGAGATCTGTTTACCATATGCATTTTTGCCATGCTTGTTTGAACCGGTTAATGGATGATTTGGCCGTAGCTCAGTGCTAGACTTTTGTTAAGAATCATGAATGCATCCCTGCCATGTATTTTGTTGTCATTTTTGGGTGCTATAGCATGTTCATCTTGTTGCATTTAGATGGCTACTTGCTGTAAATCGCAGAACGTGGTCATATTTGAATTGCTTGCCATTTCCAAACCGTAACTCCGATTCTGGCGTTCTTTATATCATTCTCAAGCGATTTCATCTCATATTTCCAGTGGCACATTTGGATTTCCAAGTTGAGGCCAGGTTCATGCATCCCTTGTCAAATCTTGCATATGCATCCCGCATCGCATCCCGCATAGCATACCATCATTGCATCATATTGTTTGAGCTTTGCACGTGGTTGATTGTGTTCCGTTTGCTTGTTTGTCTTGTTTGGGTAGATCCGGGAGACGAGTTCGCTAACAAGGAGCCCGTTGAGTTTGCTTTCGAGGATCCAGTCAACTCTGACAACTTTGCAGGCAAGATGATCATACCCTCGAAATCACTACTATCTTTTCTTTGCTAGATGCTCGCTCTTTTACTATGCCAATGCTAAGATGCCTACCACTTGCTTTCAAGCCTCCTTAATTACCATGTCAAACCTCTAACCCACCATGTCCTAGCAAACCGTTGATTGGCTATGTTACCGCTTTTCTCAGCCCCTCTTATAGCGTTGCTAGTTGCAGGTGAAGATTGGAGACCGTTCCCTGTTGGAACCTTATTTACTTGTTGGGATATCATTATATTACCATGTTATCTTAATGCATCTATATACTTGGTAAAGGGTGTAAGGCTCGGCCTCTCGCCTAGTGTTTTGTTCCACTCTTGCCTCCCAAGTTTCCGTCATATCGGTGTTATGTTCCCGGATTTTGCGTTCCTTACGCGGTTGGGTTATAATGGGAACCCCTTGATAGTTTGCCATGATTAAAGATTTTCCAGCAATGCCCAACCTTGGTTTTACCATTTGCCACCTAGCCTCTTTTTCCCTTGGGTTTCCGAAGCCCGAGGGTCATCTTATTTAAACCCCCCCGGGCCAGTGCTCCTTTGAGTGTTGGTCCAAACTAGAGTCCTGTGCAGCGCCCCCTCGGGGAAACTCGAGGTTTGGTTTTAGTTGTATGGAGCGCTCATTTGAGTGTGCCCTGAGAACGAGATATGTGCAGCTCCTATCGGGATTTGTCGGCACATTCGGGCGGTGTTGCTGGATTTGTTTTAACCTGTCGAAGTGTCTTGAAGAACCGAGATACCGAGTATGATCGGAACATCTCGGGAGGAGGTCTATTCCTTCATTGACCGTGAGAGCTTGTCATGGGCTAAGTTGGGACTCCCCTGCAGGGATTTGAACTTTCAAAAGCTGTGCCCATGGTTATGGGTAGATGGGAATTTGTTAATGTCCGGTTGTAGACAACTTTAACCTTAACTTAATTAAAATGAATCAGCTGAGTGTGTTACCGTGATGGCCTCTTCTCGGCGGAGTCCGGGAAGTGGACACGGTGTTGGAGTAATGTTTGCGTAGGTTGCTCTCTAGTTATTCGATCGCGCTTTGCCTCCTCTTCTCGCTCTCTTTTGCGAACAGGATAGCCACCATATATGCTAGTCGCTTGCTGCAGCTCCACATATTTTACCTTGCCTTACCTATAAGCTTAAATAGTCTTGATCGCGAGGGTGCGAGATTGCTGAGTCCCTGTGGCTCACAGTTTACTATTAAACCAGATGTAGGGCCTTATGATTCCGCTCCAGGTGACGTGCTCGAGCTCAAGTGGGAGTTTGATGAGGACTCTCAACGATACTACGTGTATTTCCCTGATGATCAGTAGTGGTGCCCAGTTGGGGGTGATCGGGACCGTGTCGCATGTTGGGTTATCTTTTATTTTGGCGCCGTAGTCAGGCCATGAGTGTTTGAATGATGTAATGTTATTTATGTACTTGATTGACGTGGCGAGTGTAAGCCAACTATGTTACCTCCCCTTTTATTATCTATATATTACATGGGATGTTGTGAAGATTGCCTAACTTGCGACAGATGCCTTCAATGCGATTATGTCTCTAAGTCGTGCCTCAACACGTGGGAGCTATAGTCGCATCGAGGGTGTAACAAGTTGGTATCAGAGCCTTCCCCGACCTTAGGAGCCCCATTGCTTGATCATTTTTAGCAGCCGAGTTGTGTCTAGAAAAAAAAGTTTTTGAGTCATTTAGGAATTATATATCGGAGAGTTTAGGAATTCTTTTTACTTCCCAGTCTCCTCATCGCTCTGGTAAGGCATCCTGACGTAGAGTTTTGACTCTTCTCTTCTCAAATTTCACTAAAAAAATTTAGGATCGTGCGGGTATCTTGGAATCGTTCCGATGGTTTTATGACGAGAACATTGTCTTGGTGCCTTCTGTCAGGGGTTTTGTGGAAGTGTCCTGAGGAGTTGAGCTCTGAGGTGTTGTCGTCATAATTTTATCGTTGCAGTTCTGGAATACCTGAGTCTAGTACGCCGACATCAAAAATCTCTTTTATGCAGTTCGTTGGTAAGATAACCTCGACGCTACCCAGTACTGGGGCGGGAGTTCGGGAGTATCGCCATAACTTGTATAACGGATGCTTTTCGAAGGTTGAGGTAGATGGTTTCCGAAGTTTTTCTCGATTATGTGTTGAAGGATGGATACAGCTGGATGTAGGATTTGCTAGATTTGGGTGAGATATTATGCTTCCCCTGTATCCCCAACACCTGGTTGCATAACCGGAAAGGTTCGGGAGTTTCATAGGTGGGAATTCTAGTAGCTCTAGTTCTTCTTCCACGGATAGTTGGTTTGTGATTGGGATTTCTTACCGATTATTTGTTCTTGATCCGTACCTTGTTGATTTATTTTTCTACCTAAATTCTAAGTGGCTTCTCAATTTATGGATATGTGACTATTTCAAGAGGAATGCATTCGTTCATTTTGTTCGGATGTGAAGACTATATGTTGCAATTTTCATTCCGTTGGATTCAGCTTCATTTTATCTGTCAATGTGCTAACGGTGGTCAACCTCTTCAGGATGGCTCCCGCTAAGAGCACCAATCAGAATCAGAATCAAGATCCGCCACCACCTCCACCTCCTCCGGAGGCATGGCAAGCTGTGATGGCCGCAACCAATACAAACACACAGTTGATCATGCAAATTCTCCAAGAGCGCAATCAAGGCAACCAAGGGAACCAAGGCAACAATCAGAATCACTTTGCTACACTCAACCAGTTCCTTGCTAACGGGCCAAAGACTTTCAGCAATTGTGTTGAGGCAACCGATGCTGACGATTGGCTCGTGGATCTGTGCAAGCATTTCGAGTGCAGCAACGTCAGACCTGAGGACTTCGTCAAGTTCGCTTCCTTCCAACTCCAAGATCAAGCTGCAGAATGGTTCCAGCAGTACAAGGACTCCAGAGGTGGACGTGTTATTACCTGGGATGAATTCCGTCAAGATTTCAGAGCTCACCATATCCCTCAGAGCGTGGTTGAAAGCAAGCGTGAGGAATTCCGCAACCTGAAGCAAGGCTCTTTGTCTGTCTATGACTACAACAAGTTATTCCAGAAGCTCGCCCACTTTGCCAAGCGGGACGTCCCTGACGAGAAGAGCATGATATACCAGTTCAGGGGTGGTCTCAGGGAAGAAATTCAGCTAGCTCTTGTTCTCTTTGAGCCCTTGAGGTACGATGAGTTCTACAACATGGCATTGAAGCAAGAGGCTGCTCAACTGAGGTGTGATGCTTCCAAGAAGCGAGTCAGAGACACTACTCCTTCTTCCTCTACTCAAGTGGCCAAGAAGCAGAAATATTGGCTTCCTCCTCCTCCGTTCCGTCAGTCGTATCAGCAGAAGAGCAAAGGTGGCAGTGGATCTTCCCACCCACCCAACCCTGGCTTTGAGAACAAGACTTCGTCTCAAGCTCCAAGATCGAGTGCTCCGTATCACCGTCCGCTTTTAGAGGTCACGTGCAACAAGTGACAAGAGAAGGGTCACTATGCCAACAAGTGTCTCAATCAGAGGCGTCTCCCTCCTCCTCCTCCTGTGAGATCGGCAAGTACAGTTGTGGTCAAGCATAACCCCAAGCACGCCAAGGTCAACTTGATGAACGCAGCTCAGGCAGAGGATTCGTCAGATGTCATCATGGGTAACCTTCCTGTTAATGATATTCCTATAAAAGTTCTTTTTGACACTGGTGCATCGCATTGTTTCATTTCCAAACCTTTTGCATCAAAGTATGAGTGCGGTTATCAATATCTGCAAAGTTCCTTGCAAATTGTGTCACCGGGCAAGTAGATGACAGCTAACACCTGCGTCACGGAGGTTACTATCACCTTGGGCGACTACAAGTTCCTTTCTTCCCCAATTGTTCTTGGTAACTCGGATATTGATCTTATTCTCGGGATGGATTGGCTTTCTAAGCTTAAGGCACATCTTGATTGTGCAGCCAGGCAGATTCAATTAACTCATTCGTCTGAGGATGTAATTGTCTTTGCCGCTCAGGATAATACCATCCGTCTGTTTTCTCTCAACGAGAAGGGTGAACTGGATGCTATCTCACAAATTCCAGTCATTTGCGAATATCAAGACGTCTTTCCAGAAGAGCTTCCAGGAATGCCTCCGCACCGGCCAGTTGAATTCGTCATTGATCTTGGGCCTGGTACGGAACCTGTGTGCAAGCGTCCTTACAAGCTCGGACCTGAAGAGTTGAAGGAGCTGAAGAACCAACTTGATATTCAAGAGAGAATGGGTCTCATCCGGCCTAGTTCTTCTCCGTGGGGTTGTGGTGTTCTTTTTGTGAAGAAGAAGGATGGAACGGACCAACTTTGTGTTGATTACCGTCCATTGAACAAGAAGACAATCAAGAACAAATACCCACTTCCCAACATCAATGAGCTGTTCGAACAACTCAAAGGTGCTCAAGTATTCTCCAAGCTTGATCTCCGTATGGGTTATCATCAGATTCGAATCCGTGAACAACATATTCCCAAGACGGCTTTTAGGACAAGCTATGGTTCATATGAATACACTGTCATGTCTTTTGGCCTCGTCAACGCTCCTCCGACTTTCTCTCGCATGATGAACTTCATCTTCAACGCCTACACCAATGACTTCGTTTTGGTCTATCTCGACGACATTCTGGTTTTCTCGAAGAACAAGGAAGATCATGCCAAGCACTTGCGTTTGGTACTCGATAAGCTGAGGGAACACCAGTTCTACGCCAAGTTCTCCAAGTGCGAATTTTGGCTCGATGAGGTTCTTTATCTTGGTCATATCATCTCTGCCAAGGGCATTGCGGTGAATCCTGAGAAGGTGTCTGCAATTGTGAATTGGGAACCTCCTCAGAACGTGAAGCAACTCCGTAGCTTCCTCGGTCTCGCAAGCTATTGTCGAAGATTCGTTGAAAACTTTTCTAAGATCGCGAAGCCTCTCTCAAATCTTCTCCAGAAGCACGTCAAGTACGTTTGGTCTCCGGAGTGTGACATTGCTTTCAACACTTTGAAAGAGAAATTGATCACTGCTCCAGTTCTGACTCCGCCTGATGAATCCAAGCCGTACGAGGTCTTTTGTGATGCCTCTCTCCAAGGTCTTGGCGCAGTGTTGATGCAAGAGAAGAAAGTTGTTGCTTATACCTCTCGCCAGTTGAAGCCCAATGAGAAGAACTACCCCACTCATGATCTCGAGTTGGCGGCAGTTGTGCATGCTCTTTTGACTTGGAGACATCTCTTATTGGGAAGAAAAGTGGACATTTTCACTGATCACAAGAGTCTCAAGTACATCTTCACTCAGCCTAATCTCAACCTCAGGCAAACTCGATGGGTCGAAATGATTCAAGAGTATAATCCGAGTATCGAGTATACTCCAGGCAAGGCCAATGTGATTGCTGACGCATTGAGCAGGAAGGCTTATTGCAACAGTCTGATTCTCAAGCCTTATCAACCCGAGCTTTGTGAAGCTTTCCGCAAACTTAATCTGCAAGTTGTTCCTCAAGGTTTCCTCGCCAACCTTCAAGTCTCTCCTACCTTGGAAGACCAGATTCGCCAAGCCCAGCTTCTTGATGCTATGGTGAAAAAGGTGAAGATTGGGATTGCCAAGAGTCAACCCAAGTACAAGTGCTACCGCCTTGATGACAAGGATACTCTCTTCTTCGAGGATCGTATTGTTGTGCCCAAAGGTGACCTTCGTAAAGTGATCATGAACGAGGCTCACAATTCTCTCCTCTCCATCCACCCTGGGAGCACGAAGATGTATCAGGACCTCAAGCAGGCTTATTGGTGGACTCGAATGAAGCGCGAGATTGCTCAATTCGTGAATGAATGTGATGTCTGCAGAAGAGTGAAGGCAGAACACCAAAGGCCAGCTGGTCTCCTCCAACCTCTTGCCATTCCAGAATGGAAGTTTGACCACATTGAAATGGACTTCGTGACTGGGTTTCCAAAGTCCAAGCGTGGCAATGATGCTATATTCGTTGTCATCGACAAACTCACCAAAGTGGCTCACTTTCTGCCTATCAAAGAGTCAATCACTGCAGCTCAATTGGCGGAACTCTATACCTCTCGAATTGTCTCTCTGCACGGTATTCCACAAGTGATCTCTTCAGACCGTGGCAGCATCTTTACCTCCAAGTTTTGGGATTCTTTTCAGAAGGCCATGGGCACCAACATCCGCTTCAGCACAGCTTTCCATCCTCAAACTAGCGGTCAAGTCGAGCGTGTCAACCAGATTCTTGAAGATATGCTCAGGGCTTGTGTGATCTCCTTCGGCATGAAGTGGGAGGATTGTCTTCCTTATGCTGAATTCTCCTACAACAACAGTTTTCAAGCAAGTTCGGGCAAGGCCCCATTTGAAATTCTGTATGGCAGGAAGTGCCGTACCCCTCTCAACTGGTCTGAAACCGGTGAACGTCAGCTTTTGGGAAATGACTTAATCACAGAGGCAGAGGAAATGTGCAAAGTCATTCGAGATAACCTCAAAGCAGCCCAATCCCGCCAGAAGAGCTACTATGACAGTAAGCACCGTGATTTGGCTTTCGAGATCGGAGATCATGTTTACCTCCGCGTCTCTCCTATGAAAGGTACTCGTCGCTTCGGTATCAAAGGGAAGCTTGCCCCCAGATACGTGGGACCTTTCAAGATTGTCAGCAAGAGAGGCGATCTCGCCTATCAACTCGAGCTTCCTTCAAACTTTGCAAATGTTCATGATGTGTTCCATGTCTCTAAGCTCCGAAAGTGCTTCAAGACTCCTGACCGCACCGTCAACTTCGAGGAAATTGAGCTCCAAGAAGGTCTCTCTTATCGTGAGCACCCAGTTGCTATTCTTGAAGAGACTGAACGCAAGACTCGCAACAAGTCAATCAAATTCCTCAAAGTCAAGTGGTCACACCATTCCGACCGTGAAGCTACCTGGGAACGCGAGGATCACCTCCGTTCTGAATACCCGGCGTTCTTTCAGTCCTAGATCTCGGGACGAGATCCTTTCGTAGTGGTGGAGTGTTGTAACACCCCGGATGTAACTTTCCCAATATGTAATCCTACTCTTGCCGTTTCCGGCGTTAAGTTATTTTATTTTCTCCGGTTCGGGTCTTTGTCTCCGTGTGTTGTTATCATTGTCATGCATCTCATATCATGTCATCATGTGCATTGCATTTGCATACGTGTTCATCTCATGCATTCAAGCATTTTCCCCATTGTCCGTTTTGCATTCCGGCGCTTCGTTCTCCTCCGGTGGTCATTTCTACCTTTCTTTCGTGTGTGGGGATTAAACATTTCCGGATTGGACCAAGACTTGCCAAGCGGCCTTGGTTTACTACCGGTAGACCGCCTGTCAAGTTTCATACCATTTGAACTTCGTTTGATACTCCAACGGTTAACCGAGGGACCGAAAAGGCCTCGTGTGTGTTGCAGCCCAACACCCCTCCAATTTGGCCAAAAATCCACCAAAACCCTCTCCATCATCTAGAGCGTTCGATCACAATCGCGTGGCCGAAAACCGCACCTCATTTGGAGCCTCCTAGCTCCTTCTATGTATAAATAGGCCTTCCCCGTCCAAATCCCGGATCTCCTCTCCCCCTAACCCTAAATTCCACCTCGCGCGCCGCCGGACAATGTCCGTCCCGGTCCGGATAACCGCCGCCGCCACCCGCAGCCACTGAGGAGCCGCCACCTGGCAGCTGGCGCCTCCCTCCGTCCGAGGCCCGCGAGGCCCGCCGCGGGCCCTCCCGGCCCAAAGCCACCGCCGCCCGCGCCCGTCTACCCTCCGCCTCCTTCCCCGATTCCGGCGCCCGATGCCGCCGCGCCCTTTGCCGCTCCGCCACGGCAAGTTCGCCGTCGCTGCCACCTACCCTCGCCGGTGCCGTACCAAGCCGCCGCGGCCACCCCGCCACCCCGACGCCGAGCGTCGCCCCGCGCCGCCACCGGCCTCCACTCCGCCGTCCTCGCTCCGGGCCGGCCTCCCTCGCTCCCGCCGGCCTCGGTTCTTCTCCGGCGAACAGGACAAGTCCGGCGAACCTCATTTTCCACGCAGCCTGGATCTGGATCTGAGATCCACCTCGGTTGACTTTTGCCCCGAAACCCTAATAATTTGCTCCTGTTCATCGCATCGTAACTTTTCATCCGTAGCTCCGTTTCGCGCATATAGCATATCAGAATGTTCATCTCAGAGAGCACATCATTTCATTCCATTGCATCATTTTCATTTGAGTTCATCTTGATGCCCGAAATGCTGTTAGAAGAGGTCTACTTGAGATAATTGTCAGATCTGCTACTCCATTTAGATATTTGTCATTTTTGCCATGATTAATGTGTGCATGATATGCCCATGAGCTCTACATATGTTTTGTTTAGGGTTTTGCCATCTTTCCAGGGGTGTAACCCATGTATTTTTGTGATGTGTTTGGTGACTAGCACAAGCTTGCAAAGTGGGGCACTTGGTAAAGCTGATTTCAGGGACTTAGCATTTCCACTAAGACCTTGACCTGTTTATTTCATATGGCCATATGTTCATGTTGTTTCCTAGTGATCCGTGCCTCTTTTGAGGATGATCAGTAAGGATGTTTTGTTAATCTTGTAGTGCTCTATCCATCCATGTCTTTGTTTGCAATTATGGAGCACCCTAGCTTGAGTCAATCGAGCTCTACTTTTGCTACTTCGTGAATCTAGGCAGATTGTCTACTTGTTAGCGATTTTGCTGAGGATGTTGTGGTTGATCCGTGCATGCTATGCTATTGTTCTTGCCATGTCTAGCTTGCATTTTGTGTATTCTTGATGGGTGTATGCTTAGATTGTCATGACTTGCTCCGTAGTGAGTGCATCGAGCTCGTAAACATGCCTACTTGATATCTGTTTTCAGCATGCTCCAGTTTTCACTAAGTCTGAGAACTGATTATGTTTTTGCCATGTTCACATGCTTGCAATTGTATTTTCTGATCCCTTTTGGCTCAAGGTCACTAAGGGACTTTTGTTAAGCTCTTTGAGTAGCTCCATGTCATGCTTTACTTTGCCATGTTCAGGTCCTGTAGCATGTAGTTTTGTTGCTCCGAAGAGTGCTATCTGATCTGAAATTCCAGACAAGTGTTAATTTCACTAAGTCTGAGATCTGTTTACCATATGCATTTTTGCCATGCTTGTTTGAACCTGTTAATGGATGAATTGGCCGTAGCTCAGTGCTAGACTTTTGTTAAGCATCATGAATGCATCCCTGCCATGTATTTTGTTATCAAGTTTGGGTGCTGTAGCATGTTCATCTTGTTGCATTTAGATGGCTACTTGGTGTAAATCGCAGAACGTGGTCATATTTGAATTGCTTGCCATTTCCAAACCGTAACTCCGATTCCGGCGTTCTTTATATCGTTTTCAAGCGATTTCATCTCATCTTTCCAGTGGCACACTTGGATTTCCAAGTTGAGGCCAGGTTCATGCATCCCTTGTCAAATCTTGCATATGCATCCCGCATCGCATCCCGCATAGCATACCATCTTGCATCATATTGTTTGAGCTTTGCACGTGGTTGATTGTGTTCTGTTTGCTTGTTTGTCTTGTTTGGGTAGAGCCGGGATACGAGTTCACTCACGAGGAGCCGTTGAGTTTGCTTTCGAGGATCCAGTCAACTCTGACAACTTTGCAGGCAAGATGATCATACCCTCGAAATCACTACTATCTTTGCTTTGCTAGATGCTCGCTCTTTTGCTATGCCAATGCTACGATGCCTACCACTTGCTTTCAAGCCTCCCAAATTGCCATGTCAAACCTCTAACCCACCATGTCCTAGCAAACCGTTGATTGGCTATGTTACCGCTTTGCTCAGCCCCTCTTATAGCGTTGCTAGTTGCAGGTGAAGATTGGAGACCGTTCCTTGTTGGAACATTATTTACTTGTTGGGATATCATTATATTACCATGTTATCTTAATGCATCTATATACTTGGTAAAGGGTGGAAGGCTCGGCCTCTCGCCTAGTGTTTTGTTCCACTCTTGCCGCCCTAGTTTCCGTCATATCGGTGTTATGTTCCCGGATTTTGCGTTCCTTACGCGGTTGGGTTATAATGGGAACCCCTTGACAGTTCGCCTCGATTAAAGCTTTTCCAAAAATGCCCAACCTTGGTTTTACCATTTGCCACCTAGCCTCTTTTTCCCTTGGGTTTCCGGAGCCCGAGGGTCATCTTATTTAAACCCCCCCGGGCCAGTGCTCCTCTGAGTGTTGGTCCAACTAGAGTCCTGTGCAGCGCCCCCTCGGGGAAACTCGAGGTTTGGTTTTAGTTGTATGGAGGCTCATCTGAGTGTGCCCTGAGAACGAGATATGTGCAGCTCCTATCGGGATTTGTCGGCACATTCGGGCGGTGTTGCTGGATTTGTTTTAACCTGTCGAAGTGTCTTGAAGAACCGAGATACCGAGTCTGATCGGAACGTCTCGGGAGGAGGTCTATTCCTTCGTTGACCGTGAGAGCTTGTCATGGGCTAAGTTGGGACTCCCCTGCAGGGATTTGAACTTTCGAAAGCCGTGCCCGCGGTTATGGGCAGATGGGAATTTGTTAATGTCCGGTTGTAGATAACTTGAACCTTAACTTAATTAAAATGAATCAACGAGTGTGGTTACCGTGATGGCCTCTTCTCGGCGGAGTCCGGGAAGTGGACACGGTGTTGGAGTAATGTTTGCGCAGGTTGCTCTCTAGTTTTCGATCGCGCTTTGCCTCCTCTTCTCGCTCTCTTTTGCGAACAGGATAGCCACCATATATGCTAGTCGCTTGCTGCAGCTCCACATATTTACCTTGCCTTACCTATAAGCTTAAATAGTCTTGATCGCGAGGGTGCGAGATTGCTGAGTCCCTGTGGCTCACAGATTACTATTAAACCAGATGCAGGGCCTGATGATTCCGCTCCAGGTGACGCGCTTGAGCTCAAGTGGGAGTTCGACGAGGACTCTCAACGATACTATGTTCTTTCCTGATGATCAGTAGTGGTGCCCAGTTGGGGGTGATCGGGACCGTGTCGCATGTTGGGTTATCTTTTATTTTGGCGCCGTAGTCGGGCCATGATTGTTTGAATGATGTAATGTTATTTATGTACTTGATTGACGTGGCGAGTGTAAGCCAACTATGTTATCTCCCCTTATATTATCTATATATTACATGGGATGTTGTGAAGATTGCCTAACTTGCGACATATGCCTTCAATGCGATTATGTCTCTAAGTCGTGCCTCGACACGTGGGAGCTATAGTCGCATCGAGGGTGTTACAAGAGCCCACTCCTATTTTTCACTTGCTCTAAGATAACTTATACACCTAGACGAAGGGATTAGTCTCAAGTCATTGGATGCATACGCACCCCACGTCTCGTATTGGGTGATTTCTTTTTTCGTGGCAAAAAACAGGGAACGAGGTGGGTAGTAAATGCAACGCGCCTAAAAGTTTTGGGATTATTATTTGGTTTTCGTAACGTGACTAATGCACCAGTACGGAGGGAGTACAACAGTAGTCTTTGATGCATTTTTTTGTTGGTAGCTTACAAAGCTGAGTGCTCGGTGAGTACAATAGTAGTCTGATTGACGAGACTTCAGATTTGAGCCATCTACCAGAAGGAATAAAACAGTACACCATGTATTTATTTACCGAGGGAGTAGTACATTTTTTGTGACATGCATTACTAGATATTGCTAGTCAAATACTAAATCCAGATGGACGTGGTACTACTACGAAATCCAGAGGGTGGTGCTAGTACTAGTAGTAGACTACCAATGTAGTAGTACTATACTACCCGTTGGTCAAATTATTATGTGCTCCTCCTCATAGTGAAGTGACAAGACCCTGCGCCAGAGAAGACACCTGAGTATAGGCGCCGTGTTCGGCATACCATAGTCAGCCTCACCGTATGCAGTCACTATCATCATGGATGTAGAGCTAGCCTGCTTACAACTAGCCGTGTTCCACATAATTTCTCGTGCATAGAAGATCGTGCATTGCATAGAACACCAAGATTGGTGGTGGACGGCGCCGGCAGCAGCCATCACGCCAGATTATTCCATGGCCTTCTAGATGTGGTGGGAGGAGATAAGGCTGATTGTGAAAGAAAAGGAGTTGTTTGTAGATAGGGAACAAGTGCGGGCATCTTTTTGCACAACTGGAGAAGTTTTGTTTGTATGCGTCAGATCTAGATCCGATAGCTATTGGTGAAAGATGGCAGGCACAACATCATCACCAACTAAGGACCTCTTTGATTCGCTGGATTTTGAAAACACGGGAATAGGACACGGCAATATTACCAATTTCAAACTGATATTACAAATGTTAGGAGTAATGTTGCACCTACGAAGAGGGAATTACTAGGACGTAAGAACTTTCGTTACTTTAGGTGGATGCAGCATTATCGTACAAACTAAAATCCACCGCCCTAACAAGTCACTAATGGGCAAATAAATTTTTGAGTCTCCGGATACTTGATGTTTCAAAAACAAATTCAGCTTCTGCGGAGACTTTGTCATTTAGGCTTAGACGCTTGCGGTGATCAGCACGCCATTCATTGTTGTGCTAGAGAATGCCAAACCTCATTACCTTGAGCACACTTGCCTCCAGAACAAAGAACCTGGCCAATTTAATCTCAGATGTGCTGCCTCGGTAGTCGATCAAATCAATTTCCATAAGATGGAGATCAAGGCGTTTGATGAGATTGTTATATTGCAGCACATTTTTCATTTTCAGGTCTTTTTTATCTACAAAAGAAGAGAACATATTAGAGCAGCTAGCTGTATAATATTGTGATTGTTATATTGTAGCATAATTTTCACTTTCAGGTCTTTTTTATCTACAAAAGAAGAGAACATATTAGAGCAGCTGGCTGTATAAGATTGTCGTGTCATCAAGAGGTACCAATATGATTCGCTCATACGATAGGGTTTGCTGGCTAGTGATATTTTTTCACTCTCTCTTTCTCTTTCCTCTCATTTACCTAGGAGCACATGAAGAGCTTGGGCATTTTTTGCCTTTCACTATGTGGCCGATGCCATATTTCTCAAAAGTATGCCACATAATATGCATCGATGTCAAATGAAAAGATTTTTCCACCGCTCTCGTGATGTGAGAGAGAGTTGGCACCGCTGTGCACACAGACCCACGTGTATGAACAAATCAATCAAACCAACCTCACCAGACTCTCAATCTCCCAAACAAGTGTTTTTATTGCCTCAGTCCTCTCTCTCTCTCTCTCTCTCCCACGCAAGTGTTTTTTCATTGCGTGAGTTAATTTGGCACCGGAGCAAAGTAGGTGATCCAGATTGGGGCACCAGGTGAGAAATGGAGGGGCATCGATGCCAAATGCATCACAAGTGAATTTGGCATGTGTTTTGGCCTACATAAGGCAGAGCCGTTATAGCCCACTTTTGTACTAACTCTTATTTAGTGTAAAATTTTGACCATAGATTTACCTAAGAAAATGCCAATGCATGTCACCAAAAATTATACCATCTGAAATTATGTTCAACTACGAATCCAACGATATAATTTTTAGTGACATGCATAAACTTTTTGTCAGTTAATCTATGGGCAAATTTTGATACTACAAAGTACGAAGAGTAAACCAATACGGAGGTAGTACTTGCTCTTAGGGTAACCATAGAGTTACTAATCTAAATTACTTTCCACTATGACTAGCCTAGGCTACTATAGTAGTACAACAAAAAAACAATGCAGGTGATCACGTGAGAAAAATAACTAAAAACATTTCTTTCGGTGTAGTGCGTAGATGAAGTTTTGAACACTACACTTGTCATCGTAATTTGGGAAAATTACGAAAAATTTAAGCTACGTTGTGATTACTGTTTACTAATAGGAAAGAAGTTTCACCTCGATGTGTAGCTTCTCCGTGCACGGAAAGCATGTAAGGAATCCAACAACTTGATCCAGATTTGGGCTCATAGATTTATTGCCAAGATCTTCACTGTGCGCACAGATTGGGTCAAGCTTGTGGGAATCATTTTCTAGAAGACGGTCGTAAATACATCAAGAAGAAATTTAAAAATGTGAATTTCAAGAAGACAAAGAAGAAGATGGGTGTTGTACCTGAACGATGAAGGATTCAATAAAGAGTTTGGAGAATTTGGCAGATGAGTACACCAACGCTGTCAATTTTGGCACGTCAATGACCCTAATTTTTGCTGGACCTTCTAGATAAGATACAAGATATCTCTCAAGGAAAGGCGCATTCTCATTGACCATAATGTGGAACAACTAGAGTGATCTCTTCCCAACTGATGTCTTGTTGCGGGGCCAGCAAGACACATAAATCCATCGGAGATTCATAGAGGCGATGTGGAGGCTAATGAACCCGTAGATCTGCTCAAGACAAAGGTACTCGAGCGCGGTATAGCTATGGAGCAGGTGCTCCATAGCCTTCTTCGAGATGACAACGTCAAAGACGTCAAGATTCTTGAGTTGAGGGAGAAGAAGGGCGGGCGTGACATTAATCTAGGGGGGATAGCAAGATCTGAAGCGGAGCATGGACGGCGGCAGATAGCGACGTCATCCGGCTTCAAAGTTGAGCTCCTCGAGCTGATCTAGGGCGGGGAATAAGAACCCTCGTCGAACTTGGCTTGGACCTTGTAGTTGGTACTAAACATGCAGATGTCAAGGCGTCTGGCTGGCCCAGGGTGCGATGAAAGGATCTTGGAGACTACAACAATGCATTTTCAATCCCCGTTGCAGAGGCAGCTATTGACGGTGAGGTTGAGGGGGATGCGGCGGCAGAGGGGTCGCCACCACCGAGAGAGCAGGGCGGTCCGCATGGCAGATTTGGTGGGAGGAGGCTGATGATGATGAGCAGCATGTCGTCGGGGAGGCTGCTGATGAAGTCCACGCTCGCCGGATGCGGTTTTGGCTCGAGCCGCCTCCGCTTGTTGGCTGCCTCGCCATCCATCTCAATCGGCGGCGACGCTGGTGTACACGTGTGATGGTGTGTGTTGTTTGCTGGCCTCCTGGGTGTGCGCGAGTGCGTCCTTCTGTGCATGCCATCGCACAGTAGTGAATTGTGCACGAGTGCATCCTTCACGCGGAAGAAGTGTGTCCTCAATGCGCCCTCAATTTACTAGCGTGCGGGGTGCTACCCCGAGTGGTTTCAACTTTGTTTACTTCTCCGCATGTCAGATGGGCCTCTAGTTTACTTATTTTCACCCACTGCCACATGGCCAAGCACACGAAGATAGAGAACATGAGCTGACAAGGCAGCATGTGGACAGGTTGACCGGTCAACTAAACGATATACAGAGCTATACACTGACATAGTGAGTGTATAATCCGTCGGTATAGAGAGTTCGAGTGAGAGGGGAGGCCCATGAGAGATGGCAGAGAGAGAAAGAGCTACTCCTTCCGTTTGATAATGTAGTGCCAACGTTTTCTTTAAAGTTAAACTTTTGAAACTTTGACCAAGTTTATAAAGAAATTAATTATATCTACAATACCAAAGATAAATGATAGTATGAAGTAAGTACATGTTGTGATGAATCTAATGATCGTTCCAGATGTAAATGTTTTTCTCCACATATACGTGGTCTAACTTTTCTGAGTTTTGACTTTTCAAAACATCCATATGCTTATGGACGTGAGAGAGTACCTAACTAGAGAGAGTGTGTGAAATAGAAAGAGTGACTGGAAAAAGTGTGTGTGCATGTGTGAAAGAGACATGGACATCACACGATAAAAGTAGAGAAAAAGCGTGTGTGTCTTATGCAAACATATCACACATGCATCTTCGACAATGAAAGCAAGGTGAGGAGATAGTGTGTGGTTGTTTTCAACCGAGAGAGAAAGACCCCTAGCATGTGGCCAAGAGGGGTCTGACAAACAAGGGAGAGAGATCGAGAGAGACGTACGGAGAAAATGCAGACATGGGGAGGAGATAGTGTATGTTTGTCATTGAGAGATCCCCTAGAGATCGTGATGGGACTACATGGGTGGGAGATCGAGTGAAAAGGTGTGTGCGCGATAGAAGATACCCTGAGAGATATCGACGTAGACGTATGGATGGAAGGAGACAACATGTGTGTTCCTGATGGCTAGTGAGAGATAATCATACTTAGGGGGGAGTGTGTGCGCCTATGATGGAGTGAGGGATTGTGGTACTTAGGGGGGTGCATGTCACATAGAGAGAGAACAAGGGGCGGAGAGTGTGAGATAGAGGAGCCCCGATAAAGCTGAGTGGTGTGTCAGATAGTTGAGAGGGGGAAAGAGATATTCCATCCGCTTGATAATGCAGTGCATTTAAATTTTTTAGAAGTTGAACTTTAGAAACTTTGACCAGGTTTATGCAAATGTTATTTATATCTACAATACCAAAGATACATCATACGAAACTACATATCATGATGAATCTAATGGTATATGTTCGCCGTTCTAGATGTAAATGTTTTTCTCCACGTACATGGTCAAACTTTGTGATGTTTGACTTTTCAATAAATCTATATGCTATGGACCGAAGAGAGTGCCTAAGTCGAGAGAGATCAAGTGCGTGTGGAGGAGAATGGGTGAGTGTGCAAAAAGAGTATGTGTGTCAAAGAGAAAGGGACAACAAAGGATAAATTAGATAGAGAGTGTGTGTTTTCGTTTCTTATGGAAACATATCATGCATGCATCTCCGAGATAGAAAAGTGAGGTGAGGAGATACACGATAGCTAGTGCGTGATTGTTTGCAACGGAGAGAGACACCCCTATAGCACATGTAACATCCCAAATTTTCAATTTGGAATGTTATAGATAGATCATCATGCATATCTTATTTTCTTGCATTTTGGTCGATCCTAGAAATTTCACGCAACTCAAGGACCTTCGGAGAGAGTTGGAGATTTCGTTATTTTCATATTTGAGAGTTTTCTCGAATGTGAAAAGAGGATCGTTTGATTTATTTTATTTTATCTTCAATTATTTTTCCGATGTCAAAATATAAGAGAGGGAATAATATGACTTCCCAAAATTGAGGAAAAATGAAGATTTAATAAATAGATCAAATTTTTGTTTGCCGGAGTTTATTTGCATTTTATTTGGATAGGGAAAAATGTGCGTTTTCGAAAATTGCATTTTAGGCCCGGAGAAAAGATCATTTTGTTCGGCTCATTTTTAGTAGTCGGGGAAAATTTACTTTAGAATTTTTGGAGCTCGTTTAGATTTTCTTTTCTTTGTTTTTCTGCGCGCGTAACCGTTTTAAAAAAAACTCCAGCAGGCCAGCCGGGCCAAGGCCCAGGCCAGCCGCCGCCCCCAGCTTCCTGCGCGCGCCAGGCGCAGGAGCGCAGCCAGGCCGCCGCCTCGCCTCTTGCTCTTAGCCGAATCCTTTTAGGATTCTAGGCTATCTCTTCCTTTGTTTCGTTTTTCTTTTCCTAATCCTAGTCTATTTCTTGTCCCCTACCCCAAGTCTCCTCACCCCTCCCCAATATAAATACCCCAATACCCCCCCCCCCTCTAAACACATCAAATCAAAGCCGCAGCAAGCAGCAGCAAGCAGCCCCACCTCGCGCCCTCACCCGCCGCCGCCGCCCCTATAGCACCGCCGCCGCCGCACCTTGCCCACGCCGCCGCCGCCCTAGCACGCCGCCGTCGCCACCGTTCGCCCCGCCTCGCCGAGGTTGCCCTGCGTCTCTTTTCCTCGGATCGTTTTCTTCTAATCGTTCCGATTCTTTTCTTCTCTTCCGATTCGTTTTCTAGATCGGTTTTCCGTTTTCTTTTTCGGTTTCTTTTCCGAAAACCCTAGATCGGTTTTCCGTTTTCTTTTTCGGTTTCTTTTCCGAAAACCCTAGATCGGTTTTCGTTCTTCTTTCGGACCGTTCGTCTCAAGGAACGTGATCACTGATAATTCCCGGTTAACGACGCCCGTTCGTTTAACCGTTCGTCTCTTTCTTTTCGTCGGATTTATTCCGCGATCGTGATCTCAGATCCGATCTTGGTTCTAGTCTTTCTTCTCGCTCGTTTATCAGAATCAGGTGATTCAAGCGCCTGGAGTTTCGTTTCGAAACCGCCGTTCCGTCTAATCAACTTAAACAAGATTTTGCCCCGGTAAAATTTGACCTAGTTTCAACTTCCTAGAACCGAGTTGTTTTCTTCCGCCGTTTGTTTTCCGTTTTCTTTGTTCGGTTCGTTCTTTCTTTGCAACCGGAGTTCTTAAGTTGAACTATCTGGTTCGTTCTCTTGTTCGAGTTTTACCTGTGCATTAGATGAGTACTTATTGTGTGGTTACTATTGTTTGCTTACGATAGATTGACCGGAGTGTGACGAGTAGATCTATCAAGAGTTTTAAGTGCGAATCATCTTCATCTACATTGCAGGCAAGTTCACACTTTGATCATACCTTTTCTACAACCCATGTTTTATTGCATTAGATCAATCCTCTCACATTGCATTATTAGGATCTAATTAAATTGTGGGATGGGAAGTAGATGAGGTAGTACCTATCACCTGTATTACTATGAAACCTTTGGGAGTTACTTCTACGTTTGCTTATTATGCCATGCTATGCTAGTAGACGTGGATTGGGTGGGTGATATCCATGACAGATGTGAGTTGATAATTTAATGGTTTATCTAAGGTGGCAACTTAAACACACATCTGGGTTGGTTGAGGCACCTGATGTCTATCAGGACTTGCCTGTTTTTTTTGGACCGCCACCCAGGCTCAAAGGGATCATAAGATAATTCATGCTAGAAACTTCCGTGTGCAGCCACATGCTACTACGGGCTCTGGCATAGTTGACTAAGTTCTGCGAACTCTTACGGGGTGGACTAGCAGATGTAGGGGTTATAGGTGGTACGGTCTATCCCACATGTAAGGTGCTAGCGCTTCTGAAAGACTATGTCTCGGTCATCCGCTTCTCAAACACCATGTAGTGCGAGAAAACAAACGGAGGCGATCGAGTCTTGTGGGAAAAGTGCGCAAACCTCTGCAGAGTGTACAAACTAATCATGATTAGCCGTGTCCCCGGTTATGGACAACTTGAGTATCTAGTACTTGAATATCATTGTGAATCTCAACATGTTACTTCTAATTAATGTTGTTGGGTTTTAATTACTTTTAATTGGGATTGAGAATGCTGTCAACCATTCTCAATGTTTCACAACCACCATGATAGCTAAATAAATTTATTCCTTTGCCGTAGGGAAAAATTGGCTTTACGCAAAAACCCTATAACCATAGAGCTTTTCCACCAGCCATATATGCATATAGTGATAGCCATTGTTCATCATTTTCTCTATGGTGTGAATTTGCCAGTACATTCAATGTAGTGACCCTCTGTGGCTGCAACGTCTCATGTTGCAGGATCATCTTACGACGAGTAAGTGATACGTTAGGGTTACGATTTCTACACTCAACTTTGCCATTGGTGTTGATGGGAATCCACAACCTTGTTGCTTCCGCTATTTGGATTGAGGTAATAGTATTTATGCTACTTTATACATGTGATTTACCTCTGTTATAAATCCTTCGAGTACTGTGTGTGTCAGCATACCGATCCAGGGATGACACGTAAGCACAGAGACTTCACCCATTCGGGTCGGGTCGCTACAAGATGGTATCAGAGCACATGTTGACTGTAGGATGTGACCCTAGAAACTGCAAGCCCATAGCAAAGATTTTTCTCTACAACTTTCCCTTTCAAAAGGATCTTTTAACTCTCTTCTGTTCTGAGCTTACTCAAAAAAAAATTCTCTTTAGTGAGACCATACCCCTTTCCCCTTTTGACCACTCGAAGATTCCACTGATGAGACCACTCCAAGAAGTATAGGATATCAGACAAGTAAGACCATTCGGAATGAAGAGGATTTTACCATACAATATGATAATGGAAACTACAATTATGAAGACTCTGAAGACTAGGAGAATTGGAGGCTCTGAATAATCCCCAGATTTGTATGACCTAGGAATGCTACCCTTATGGAACTTGGCGGATTATGGAAGTTGTCAATACCCGAGATCAAGGTGTATCGGAGAAAGACTGAAACAAGGAGTATGAGAACTCGAAGTTTTGTCAAAGAAACCCTAAGGCAGGAGATATCAACTGTGGAGAGATAGCTCATGGAAATGACAAGAGCAAAAAAACACGGTTATCCGTGATGTTATCACCCGCTAATGCTATTGTCACTGTGCTGAGTTAAGGATGCAAGTCTTCAGAATGGGTTTGATGGAAGAAGGCTGATGGAGCACCTAGCATAAAGATGAAGTTTTAGCCCTAGCCGGAATATCACCAGGGTCTGGAGTAGTACATCAAGAAGTTAAAATGGAGCTCCAGGAAGTCGTATTATACAAGGAAGTATTTCATGAGGAACTCAGGATCCTGAAGATGAGAGTAGCCAAGCTGGAAGAGCTACAACCTCGAGATACAGGAGAATTGTCAAGAACTGAAGGACAATATACCATGGTTCATGTGAAGGATGTTGAAACCCAGAAGTTTGAAATGCAACTCCGGAATATTAAAGGATGTCATGAGAGAATTCACGTCAACGGAGATGATATGGCAAAAGAACTTGAGAAGGACAAGCATGATCAGAAGAAGCCATTGGAGGCATGAACACGGCTTGAAGAGTTTGGAGACGTTGAATATTTATTGACCTTTAGAAGACCAAACCCCTGTTATATACCTACGTTAGATGCGACGATTGTGAGCTGTCATTTGTTTGATGTTTTTCGACAGCCACAACAAAATTCTGTCTTTTCAAAACTTTTGTTTGTATTGTGTGCATTCCTCTCTCTTGATCTCTCTTATCTTACCCCAAACCCACATGGACCCAATAGAGGATGAATGAAGATGAGCTTATATTTTCTGGACCGATGAGTCAATTGGAGACGGACCAATGGATTCAGAACATGGAGGATCATATGGAGAACAACCCTATAGTCGGAAAGGATATAGCCCAGCATGCTCTTCAATGCTTTGAAAGAGGTGCTGCTACTTGGTGGAGGATGTACCAAACCATCAATGGATGGCAAGGAGTAACCACTTGGAAAGAATTTAAGTTGACTTTGCTAAAGTCTCAGTTTGTGTCCCAGAAGTTGAAGCCTTATGGAAAGGATATGAAGAAAACTTGTGCATGCAAGCTTTGTGGAGAAATCAGACACAACCATAAAGAACACAAGGATGAATGCCCTAATTGTGAAGGAAGTCACCCAGCTGAAGAATGCCCAACTAGGCAGATCACTTGTTTCTTGTGTGAAGGGACTACCCACTACCCTGCTCAGTGTCACATTTACCCAATGGTACAAAGAACCATCCAGCAAAAGAAAGAAGCAACGAGAGGAGCCCTTATGGAAAGTTTAGAAGAACCTGTGATGAAGGAAGATGTGGAGGACACACCCAAAGAAGAGCCAATTAAACCCTACACCAAGTCTTGCTATTCATGTGGAGAAGAAGGACACCTCTCCCAGAATTGTATGAATGGGGATCTAGTAGAATTCCCGACGGAGGAAGTAGCGTATGACCCACAGGAAATAGAAGCCCTGATTGGAATGGAAAAGTCCAGAAAGAGAAGTAGATTGGATTCTAGGAAGGATCTGAGTCATGTCACCTGTTATGGGTGCAAGGAGTGAGGGCACTACCTCAAAAAATGCCCAAAAAGGAAACCTCGAAACTTGTCAGAAGTAATATGTTTCCATTGTAATAAAGCAGGGCACTTTGCCAGAGATTGTCCGAAGGAGAAGGAGACTTGTGATAAATAGTTGAGTTTGTTGTAGAAGAAATATAGTAGAAGTGAGAACATTTTCCTTTATATTGAGGTGTTGAGTTGAGGCATGTAATGGAAAAACAGGAAATTGTAATAATTTTAGAATCAATAAAGTTTGCAGTGTTGGTACTGATTTGGATTTTATGAGTTACTCTATGAGGAAAGATGTTGACCATTTTTGAGGATATGAGAAATATGGTCTATAAAATATTGGAGCATTTTAAGGGTGGTAGTACCCTGTAAGAACCGTTGACCCCTGGAAAAGATAAGGATACTCCACTAAGTGGATTTCGGACAAAATGAATACGAGTTTTGTCTCGATATGTGTGATGCCCCAAGAGTATGCGGGATGAAGTTGGAGACCGACAGTTGTTTGGACCAAAGGTGATCAAGGAGTCGAAAGAGAATGTTAAGTTGATTTGAGATAGACTGAAGGTAGATCAGTCCAGGCAAAAGAGTTATGTAGACTCAAAAACTCAAGGAGGTAGTTTATGAAATTGGAGACAGAGCATGTCTTCGCGTGTCCCCTGTGCGAGGAGTTAAATGGATTGGAGTTAAGGGAAAATTTGCCCCGAGATTTGTAGGACCATACCGAGTTTTGGAGCGCATGGGAGAAGTGGCCAACAAGTTGGAGTTACCTGAAGGACTGTTAGGAGATCATGATGTGTTTCATGTTTCCCAGTTGAAGAAGTGCCATGCAGAGATGGCCAATATTCCCCCGTAAGGATGCTTGACCCTAGAAAGGATAATGATGTTCCACGAAGTGGAATATGGACTTCATAAGTATAAGTTTTTATCTCGGTATGAGGGATATTCCACGAGGATGAAGAGATGAAGTACTATTGGATATAAAGGAGGTATGATGTTGGAAATATGGATCAATGGAGAACGCCATGATGAGTCTGAGTAAACATGTCCTAGTTTGGAGCCAATAGAAGGAAGGAAGACAGTACAATTGGGTGGATTTAAGTATACTGGGAAAGCTGGAAGCTGGATGTTGGATTAGAGATCCGCTGCCCCGATAAAGAGTTCAAGGTTTGCAAGTGATGAGATGTGCCATAACCCACAGGCCCCCAAACCTTCCAAGAAGCAGAGCACATTCTTGCTGAAGGAAGAACCCTGGAGAAAGATACGACGTTTATCGATAGACGATCTTATAGGAATAACGCAAAACCTGAGAGTTGTGAAGGAACGATAGATGTTTGTTTGGCTTGCAGAATCTATGGATATATCCGAACTTGGTTCGTCGACAAGAGAAATTCTGCAATGCTTGTGAGGAATGACCAAGTGTTAGTATGTGAGATTCGCTAAACTGTGTACATGGTAATGATTTGGGTGCGGGATGGATTGATCACCATACCGACTTACTCTTATTATTTCGCCTTGTTATATGGAATGGTAAATCTGAGTGACTTACCTATAGTAGAGAGACAACGATGAAAACCTTGTTTAAGCCTTAGAATGGTATAGGTATTTTTCCCTGGTACAAGGCAGCTTTTGCCAATCGTAGGTTATACGGTGAGATTCAACCCAGACCCATTTCCTGCAGGAGAAACCATAAATTGTTGACCACCATGAGATATCGATAGTTGTTTAGTCTTGGCGCCAGACCCGTCAGCTACGAAGACCCAGTCTTGGAATAACCTTACCAAGAGGAAAGGACAGAAGAATTGAGGAAAAGGTTATGCCACTACCGGAAGAGCTCAGGGAAGGAATTTTCCGAGGATTTGAGAACACCGGCACTGTCAAGAATAAGGATGGAGTATATGAGTTTTGATGGAACCGTAACCATGCTTTTAAGGGTGGTAGCACCCCAGACCCCAGAGATGATCGATGGATTTTGAGAAGATCCCAAACCCTAACCTTTTCTTGCTAGCCTCTCCGAATCTCGAGGACGAGATTCCTTTTAAGGGTGGTAGGTTTGTAACATCCCAAATTTTCAATTTGGAATGTTATACATAGATCATCATGCATATCTTATTTTCTTGCATTTTGGTCGATCCTAGAAATTTCACGCAACTCAAGGACCTTCGGAGAGAGTTGGAGATTTCGTTATTTTCATATTTGAGAGTTTTCTCGAATGTGAAAAGAGGATCGTTTGATTTATTCTATTTTATCTTCAATTATTTTTCCGATATCAAAATATAAGAGAGGGAATAATATGACTTTCCCAAAATTGAGGAAAAATGAAGATTTAATAAATAGATCAAATTTTTGTTTGCCACAGTTTATTTGCATTTTATTTGGATAGGGAAAAATGCGCGTTTTCGAAAATTGCATTTTAGGCCCGGAGAAAAGTTCATTTTGTTCGGCTCATTTTTAGTAGTCGGGGAAAATTTACTTTATAATTTTTGGAGCTCGTTTAGATTTTCTTTTCTTTGTTTTTCTGCGCGCGTAACCGTTTAAAAAAAACTCCAGCAGGCCAGCCGGGCCAAGGCCCAGGCCAGCCGCCGCCCCCAGCTCCCTGCGCGCGCCAGGCGCAGGAGCGCAGCCAGGCCGCCGCCTCGCCTCTTGCTCTTAGCCGAATCCTTTTAGGTTTCTAGGCTATCTCTTCCTTTGTTTCGTTTTTCTTTTCCTAATCCTAGTCTATTTCTTGTCCCCTACCCCAAGTCTCCTCACCCCTCCCCAATATAAATACCCCAATACCCCCCCCTCTAAACACATCAAATCAAAGCCGCAGCAAGCAGCAGCGCGCAGCCCCACCTTGCGCCCTCACCCGCCGCCGCCGCCCCTATAGCGCCGCCGCCGCCGCACCTTGCCCACGCCGCCGCCGCCCTAGCACGCCGCCGTCGCCACCGTTCGCCCCGCCTCGCCGAGGTTGCCCCGCGTCTCTTTTCCTCGGATCGTTTTCTTCTAATCGTTCCGATTCTTTTCTTCTCTTCCGATTCGTTTTCTAGATCGGTTTTCCGTTTTCTTTTTCGGTTTCTTTTCCGAAAACCCTAGATCGGTTTTCCATTTTCTTTTTCGGTTTCTTTTCCGAAAACCCTAGATCGGTTTTTGTTCTTCTTTCGGACCGTTCGTCTCAACGAACGTGATCACCGATTATTCCCGGTTAACGATGCCCGTTCGTTTAACCGTTCGTCTCTTTCTTTTCGTCGGATTTATTCCGCGATCGTGATCTCAGATCCGATCTTCGTTCTAGTCTTTCTTCTCGCTCATTTATCGGAATCAGGTGATTCAAGCGCCTGGAGTTTCGTTTCGAAACCGCCGTCCCGTCTAATCAACTTAAACAAGATTTTGCCCCGGTAAAATTTGACCTAGTTTCAACTTGCTAGAACCGAGTTGTTTTCTTTCGCCGTTTGTTTTCCATTTTCTTTGTTCGGTTCGTTCTTTCTTTGCAACCGGAGTTCTTAAGTTGAACTATCTGGTTCGTTCTCTTGTTCGAGTTTTACCTGTGCATTAGATGAGTACTTATTGTGTGGTTACTATTGTTTGCTTACGATAGATTGACCGGAGTGTGACGAGTAGATCTATCAAGAGTTTTAAGTGCGAATCATCTTCATCTACATTGCAGGCAAGTTCACACTTTGATCATACCTTTTCTACAACCCATGTTTTATTGCATTAGATCAATCCTCTCACATTGCATTATTAGGATCTAATTAAATTGTGGGATGGGAAGTAGATGAGGTAGTACCTATCACCTGTATTACTATGAAACCTTTGGGAGTTACTTCTACGTTTGCTTATTATGCCATGCTATGCTAGTAGACGTGGATTGGGTGAGTGATATCCATGACAGATGTGAGTTGATAATTTAATGGTTTATCTAAGGTGGCAACTTAAACACACATCTGGGTGGATTGAGGCACCTCATGTCTATCAGGACTTGCCTGTTTTTTTTGGACCGCCACCCAGGCTCAAAGGGATCATAAGATAATTCATGCTAGAAACTTCTGTGTGCAGCCACATGCTACTATGGGCTCTGGCATAGTTGACTAAGTTGTGCGAACTCTTACGGGGTGGACTAGCAGATGTAGGGGTTATAGGTGGTACGGTCTACCCCACATGTAAGGTGCTAGCGCTTCTGAAAGACTATGTCTCGGTCATCCGCTTCTCAAACACCATGTAGTGCGAGAAAACAAACGGAGGTGATCGAGTCTTGTGGGAAAAGTGCGCAAACCTCTGCAGAGTGTACAAACTAATCATGATTAGCCGTGTCCCCGGCTATGGACAACTTGAGTATCTAGTACTTGAATATCAATTGTGAATCTCAACATGTTACTTCTAATTAATGTTGTTGGGTTTTAATTACTTTTAATTGGGATTGAGAATGATGTCAACCATTCTCAATGTTTCACAACCACCATGATAGCTAAATAAATGTATTCCTTTGCCGTAGGGATAAATTGGCTTTACGCAAAAACCATATAACCATAGAGCTTTTCCACCAGCCATATATGCATATAGTGATAGCCATTGTTCATCATTTTCTCTATGGTGTGAATTTGCCAGTACATTCAATGTACTGACCCTCTGTGGCTGCAACGTCTCATGTTGCAGGATCATCTTACGATGAGTAAGTGATACGTAGGGTTACGATTTCTACACTCAACTTTGCCGTTGGTGTTGATGGGAATCCACAACCTTGTTGCTTCCGCTATTTGGATTGAGGTAATAGTATTTACGCTACTTTATACATGTGATTTACCTCTGTTATAAATCCTTCGAGTACTGTGTGTGTCAGCATATCGATCCAGGGATGACACGTAAGCACAGAGACATGACCCATTCAGGTCGAGTCGCTACAGCACATGTCCAATAGAGGTCTGGCCAACAAGGAACAAAGGTCGAGAGGGACGCATGGAGAACATGGACGCATGGGGAGGGAGAGAAGGTGTGTTTGTAATAGAGAGATCTCCTCGAGATCGTGAGGGGGACTATATGGGTGGGAGATCGAGGGAGGTGTGTGCACGATAGAAAGATGCTCCGAGAGAAATCGAGATAGACCATGCACATGTTTGTGATGGAGACTAAGATTAGCTAGTCATTTACATATAGGGGGACTGCGTGTGCCTACAATTGAGTGAGTGACCATCATACTTGACTAGGCATGAGATTGTGTGTGTGCATGTGAGATGGAGAGAGAACGAGGGAGAGAGATAGAGTTTTAGATGGGTCCATCGAGTGTGAGTGAGATATGCATGTGTATGTGTGACCTAGGGAGATGGGGAGTTTGAGAGAGAGAGAGAGAGAGAGAGAGAGAGAGGAAGAGCTCCAAGATGATAGAGTAGTGCGTGAGAGAGTTACGGGCAATGAGCCAAGGAATTTGTGTGTGTACGATGAGTGCACCCAAGATATTTAGCTTGGACTAGAGAATCATACATAGTGTGTGAGAGAGACCTATAGATGGAGTATATATGCATGCGAACTAGAAAGACCCCCCCCCCACACACACACAAAGAGAGAGAGAGAGAGAGAGAGAGGGAGAGAGAGGGAGAGGGGTCAACAAGGTTTGTGTGTTGGATCCGTGCGACAGAATTGAAGATTGTCGGTGAGAGAGAGAGAGAGAAGGAGTCTGGGAGAGGGGGAGGTCGCGTTTTATGCATCAAAGACTGATATAAACCATGTTTCGATTTAAACTTGCATTCAAATATTTAAATTGGAGAACATGTTGTCTGCAATCCACACATGAGTGGAGATATGCGTATATCAAACAAGTTCATTAATTTGACTTTCAACATGTTCATGGAGTACTATAATACTGTACAACATGCTACTCGATTGAGGTGTTCAATTTTGGATTTAGTTCACTATTTTGACCTGGTGAATGAGCTATTTCATTGAATCGAGATATTTCATTTTGGGTTTGATTCCTGTTTTTGAGTGGGTCAACTATTTGTCATATAGTAAATCCTTAGCAACGAGCATTGAAAAACACATTACTCCCGAGCATCATCTCTCCATCTAAAAAAGAAGTGGCAAGCTAATATTTCAAAATTTGATTGGAATCGACTTGGTAAGGTAGACATGGATGCTCGTTCTCCGAAAATTTGAATGAACCGTTAAACACCCTCTGCTCGGTGGAATTCGCCCAAGCAAATAAATGGGAGACACGTAACTACCGGCCTATGTGGGACACACATCAATTGGCCCGTTGTACATTGAGGGTAGGTTTGTAACTTCATCCAAGCGCGCCTTCTCCTCGACTGAAATGACATATGCCGAATAATTCATAAACCATAGTCGGCAAAACACCCTCTCCTTGCCCGAAATAGCTCGCGCCCACTATTTCAGAACACGCTCTCCTCGCACAAAATCGCTCGCGCCCACTATATTTCAAAACACGCCCTCCTTGCCCGAAATCGCTCGCGCCCACGTCTCGTATTGGGTGATTTCTTTTTTCGTGGCAAAAAACAGGGAACGAGGTGGGTAGTTAATGCACCGCACCTAAAAGTTTTGGGATTATTATTTGGTTTTCATAACGTGACTAATGCACCAGTACGGAGGGAGTACAACAGTAGTCTTTGATGCAATTTTTTGTTGGTAGCTTACAAAGCTGAGCGCTCGGTGAGTACAATAGTAGTCTGATTGACGAGACTTCAGATTTGAGCCATCTACCGGAAGGAATAAAACAGTACACCATGTATTTATTTACCGAGGGAGTAGTACATTTTTTGTGACATGCATTACTAGATATTGCTAGTCAAATACTAAATCCAGATGGACGTGGTACTACTACGAAATCCAGAGGGTGGTGCTAGTACTAGTAGTAGACTACCAATGTAGTAGTACTATACTACCCGTTGGTCAAATTATTATGTGCTCCTCCTCACAGTGAAGTGACAAGACCCTGCGCCGGAGAAGACACCTGAGTATAGGCGCCGTGTTCGGCATACCATAGTCAGCCTCACCGTATGCAGTCACTATCATCATGGATGTAGAGCTAGCCTGCTTACAACTAGCCATGTTCCACATAATTTCTCGTGCATAGAAGATCGTGCATTGCACAGAACACCAAGATTGGTGGTGGACGGCGCCGGCAGCAGCAATCACGCCAGATTATTCCATGGCCTTCTAGATGTGGTGGGAGGAGATAAGGCTGATTGTGAGAGACAAGGAGTTGTTTGTAGATAGGGAACAAGTGCGGGCATCTTTTTGCACAACTGGAGAAGTTTTGTTTGTATGCGTCAGATCTAGATCTGACAGCTATTGGTGAAAGATGGCAGGCACAGCATCATCACCAACTAAGATCCTCTTTGATTCGCTGGATTTTGAAAACGTGGGAATAGGACACGGCAATATTACAAATTTCAAACTGATATTACAAATGTTAGGAGTAATGCTGCACCTACGAAGAGGGAATTACTAGGACGTAAGAACTTTCGTTACTTTAGGTGGATGCAGCATTATCGTACAAACTAAAATCCACCGCCCTAATAAGTCACTAATGGGAAAATAAACTTTTGAGTCTTCGGATACTTGATGTTTCAAATACAAATTCAGCTTCTGCGGAGACTTTGTCATTTAGGCTTAGACGCTTGGGTGATCAGCACGCCATTCATTTTTGTGCTAGAGAACGCCAAACCTCATTACCTTGAGCACACTTGCCTCCAGAACAAAGAACCTGGCCAATTTAATCTCAGATGTGCTGCCTCGGTAGTCGATCAAATCAATTTCCATAAGATGGAGATCAAGGCGTTTGATGAGATTGTTATATTGCAGCACATTTTTCACTTTCAGGTCTTTTTTATCTACAAAAGAAGAGAACATATTAGAGCAGCTGGCTGTATAAGATTGTGATTGTTATATTGCAGCATAATTTTCACTTTCAGGTCTTTTTTATCTACAAAAGAAGAGAACATATTAGAGCAGCTGGCTGTATAAGATTGTCGTGTCATCAAGAGGTACCAATATCATTCTCTCATACGATAGGGTTTGCTGGCTAGTGATATTTGTTCACTCTCTTTCTCTTTCCTCTCATTTACTTAGGAGCACATGAAGAGCTTGGGCATTTGTTGCCTTCCACTATGTGGCCGATGCCATATTTCTCAAAAGTATGCCACATAATATGCATCGATGTCAAATGAAAAGATTTTTCCACCGCTCTCGTGATGTGAGAGAGAGTTGGCACCGCTGTGCACACAGACCCACATGTATAAACAAATCAATCAAACCAACCTCACCAGACTCTCACTCTCCCAAACAAGTGTTTTTATTGCCTCAGTCCTCTCTCTTTCTCTCTCTCCCACGCAAGTGTTTTTTCATTGCGTGAGTTAATTTGGCACCGGAGCAAAGTAGGTGATCCAGATTGGGGCACCAGGTGAGCAATGGAGGGGCATCAATGCCAAATGCATCACAAGTGAATTTGGCATGTGTTTTGGCCTACATAAGGGAGAGCCGTTATAGCCCACTTTTGTACTAACTCGTATTTAGTGTAAAATTTTGACCATAGATTTACCTAAGAAAATGCCAATGCATGTCACCAAAAATTATACCATCTGAAATTATGTTCAACTACGAATCCAACGATATAATTTTTAGTGACATGCATAAACATTTTATCAGTTAATCTATGGTCAAATTTTGATACTACAAAATAGGAAGAGTAAACCAAGACGGAGGTAGTACTTGCTCTTAGGGTAACCATAGAGTTACTAATCTAAGTTACTTTCCACTATGACTAGCCTAGGCTACTATAGTAGTACAACAAAAAAACAATGCAGGTGATCACGTGAGAAAAATAACTAAAAACATTTCTTTCGGTGTAGTGCGTAGATGAAGTTTTGAACACTACACTTGTCATCGTAATTTGGGAAAATTACGAAAAATTTAAGCTACGTTGTGATTACTGTTTACTAATAGGAAAGAAGTTTCACCTCGATGTGTAGCTTCTCCGTGCACGGAAAGCATGTAAGGAATCCAACAACTTGATCCAGATTTGGGCTCATAGATTTTATTGCCAAGATCTTCACTGTGCGCACAGATTGGGTCAAGCTTGTGGGAATCATTTTCTAGAAGACGGTCGTAAATACATCAAGAAGAAATTTAAAAATGTGAATTTCAAGAAGACAAAGAAGAAGATGGGTGTTGTACCTGAACGATGAAGGATTCAATAAAGAGTTTGGAGAATTTGGCAGATGAGTACACCAACGCTGTCAATTTTGGCACGTCAATGACCCTAATTTTTGCTGGACCTTCTAGATAAGATACAAGATATCTCTCAAGGAAAGGCGCATTCTCATTGACCATAATGTGGAACAACTAGAGTGATCTCTTCCCAATTGATGTCTTGTTGCGGGGCCAGCAAGATACATAAATCCATCGGAGATTCATAGAGGCGATGTGGAGGCTAATGAACCCGTAGATCTGCTCAAGACAAAGGTACTCGAGCGAGGTATAGCTATGGAGCAGGTGCTCCATAGCCTTCTTCGAGATGACAACGTCAAAGACGTCAAGATTCTTGAGTTGAGGGAGAAGAAGGGCGGGCGTGACATTAATCTAGGGGAGATTGCAAGATCTGAAGCGGAGCATGGACGGCGGCAGATAGCGACGTCATCCGGCTTCAAAGTTGAGCTCCTCGAGCTGATCTAGGGCGGGGGATAAGAACCCTCGTCGAACTTGGCTTGGACCTTGCAGTTGGTACTGAACATGCAGATGTCAAGGCGTCTGGCTGGCCCAGGGTGAGATGACAGGATCTTGGAGACTACAACAATGCATTTGCAATCCCCGTCGCAGAGGCAGCAATTGACGGTGAGGTTGAGGGGGACGCGGCGGCAGAGGGGTCGCCACCGCCGTGAGAGCAGGGCAGTCCGCATGGCAGATTTGGTGGGAGGAGGCTGATGATGATGAGCAGCATGTCGTCGGGGAGGCTGCTGATGAAGTCCACGCTCGCCGGATGCGGTTTTGGCTCAAGCCGCCTCCGCTTGTTGGCTGCCTCGCCATCCATCTCAACCGGCGGCGACGCTGGTGTACACGTGTGATGGTGTGTGTTGTTTGCTGTCCTGCTGGGTGTGCGCGAGTGCGTCCTTCTGTGCATGCCATCGCACAGTGGTGAATTGTGCACGAGTGCATCCTTCACGCGGAAGAAGTGTTTCCTCAATGCGGCCTCAATTTACTAGCGTGCGGGGTGCTACCCCGAGTGGTTTCAACTTTGTTTACTTCACCGCATGTCAGATGGGCCTCTAGTTTACTTATTTTCACCCACTGCCACATGGCCAAGCACACGAAGATAGAGAACATGAGCTGACAAGGCAGCATGTGGACAGGTTGACCGGTCAACTAAATGATATACAGAGCTATACACTGACATAGTGAGTGTATAATCCGTCGGTATAGAGAGTTCGAGTGAGAGGGAAGGCCCATGATAGATGGCAGAGAGAGAAAGAGCTACTCCTTCCGTTCGATAATGTAGTGCCAACGTTTTCTTTAAAGTTAAACTTTTGAAACTTTGACCAAGTTTATAAAGAAATTAATTATATCTACAATACCAAAGATAAATGATAGTATGAAGTAAGTACATGTTGTGATGAATCTAATGATCGTTCCAGATGTAAATGCTTTTCTCCACATATACATGGTCTAATTTTTCTGAGTTTTGACTTTTCAAAACATCCATATGCTTATGGACGTGAGAGAGTACCTAACTAGAGAGAGTGTGTGAAATAGAAAGATTGACTGGAAAAAGTGTGTGTGCATGTGTGAAAGAGACATGGACATCACACGATAAAAGTAGAGAAAAAGCATGGGTGTCTTATGCAAACATATCACACATGCATCTTCGACAATGAAAGCAAGGTGAGGAGATAGTGTGTGGTTGTTTTCAACCGAGAGAGAAAGACCCCTAGCACGTGGCCAAGAGGGGTCTGACAAACAAGGGAGAGAGATCGAGAGAGACGTACGGAGAAAATGCAGACATGGGGAGGAGATAGTGTATGTTTGTCATTGATAGATCCCCTAGAGATCGTGATGGGACTACATGGGTGGGAGATCGAGTGACAAGGTGTGTGCGCGATAGAAGATACCCTGAGAGATATCGACGTAGACGTATGGATGGAAGGAGACAACATGTGTGTTCCTGATGGCTAGTGAGAGATAATCATACTTAGGGGGGAGTGTGTGCGCCTATGATGGAGTGAGGGATTGTGGTACTTAGGGGGGTGCATGTCACATAGAGAGAGAACAAGGGGCGGAGAGTGTGAGATAGAGGAGCCCCGATAAAGCTGAGTGGTGTGTCAGATAGTTGAGAGGGGGAAAGAGATATTCCATCCGCTTGATAATGCAGTGCATTTAAATTTTTTAGAAGTCAAACTTTGGAAACTTTGACCAGGTTTATGCAAATGTTATTTATATCTACAATACCAAAGATACATCATACGAAACTACATATCATGATGAATCTAATGGTATATGTTCGCCGTTCTAGATGTAAATGTTTTTCTCCACGTACATGGTCAAACTTTGTGATGTTTGACTTTTCAATAAATCTATATGCTATGGACCGAAGAGAGTGCCTAAGTCGAGAGAGATCAAGTGCGTGTGGAGGAGAATGGGTGAGTGTGCAAAAAGAGTATGTGTGTGAAAGAGAAAGGGACAACAAAGGATAAATTAGATAGAGAGTGTGTGTTTTCGTTTCTTATGGAAACATATCATGCATGCATCTCCGAGATAGAAAAGTGAGGTGAGGAGATAAACAAAGATAGATAGTGCGTGATTGTTTGCAACGGAGAGAGACACCCCTATAGCACATGTCCAATAGAGGTCTGGCCAACAAGGAACAAAGGTTGAGAGGGACGCATGGAGAACATGGACGCATTGGGAGGGAGAGAAGGTGTGTTTGTAATAGAGAGATCTCCTCGAGATCCTGAGGGGACTATATGGGTGGGAGATCGAGGGAGGTGTGTGCACGATAGAAAGATGCTCCGAGAGAAATCGAGATAGACCATGCACATGTTTGTGATGGAGACTAAGATTAGCTAGTCATTTACATATAGCGGGACTGCGTGTGCCTACAATTGAGTGAGAGACCATCATACTTGACTAGGCATGAGATTGTGTGTGTGCATGTGAGATGGAGAGAGAACGAGGGAGAGAGATAGAGTTTTAGATGGGTCCATCGAGTGTGAGTGAGATATGCATGTGTATGTGTGACCTAGGGAGATGGGGAGTTTGAGAGAGAGAGAGAGAGAGGAAGAGCTCCAAGATGACAGAGTAGTGCGTGAGAGAGTTACGGGCAATGAGCCAAGGAATTTGTGTGTGTACGATGAGTGCACCCAAGATATTTAGCTTGGACTAGAGAATCATACATAGTGTGTGAGAGAGACCTATAGATGGAGTATATATGCATGCGAACTAGAAAGACCCCCCACACACACACACACACAAAGAGAGAGAGAGAGAGGGAGAGAGAGGGAGAGGGGTCAACAAGGTTTGTGTGTTGGATCCGTGCGACAGAATTGAAGATTGTCGGTGAGAGAGAGAGAGAGAAGGAGTCCGGGAGAGGGGGAGGTCGCGTTTTATGCATCAAAGACTGATATAAACCATGTTTCGATTTAAACTTGCATTCAAATATTTAAATTGGAGAACATGTTGTCTGCAATCCACACATGAGTGGAGATATGCGTATATCAAACAAGTTCATTAATTTGACTTTCAACATGTTCATGGAGTACTATAATACTGTACAACATGCTACTCGATTGAGGTGTTCAATTTTGGATTTAGTTCACTATTTTGACCTGGTGAATGAGCTATTTCATTGAATCGAGATATTTCATTTTGGGTTTGATTCCTGTTTTTGAGTGGGTCAACTATTTGTCATATAGTAAATCGTTAGCAACGAGCATTGAAAAACACATTACTCCCGATTGTACATTGAGGGTAGGTTTGTAACTTCATCCAAGCGCGCCTTCTCCTCGACTGAAATGACATATGCCGAATAATTCATAAACCATAGTCGGCAAAACACCCTCTCCTTTCCCGAAATAGCTCGCGCCCACTATTTGAGAACACGCTCTCCTCGCACAAAATCGCTCGCGCCCACTATATTTCAAAACACGCCCTCCTTGCCCGAAATCGCTCGCGCCCACTATATTTCAAAACACACCATCCTCGCCTGAAATCGCTCGTGCCCACTATTTGGGAGAAGCAAAGTTACTCTACTATCCCCGACCCTCAGTACACAGACCCAAGCTGAGAAGCCTAAAGGCAGGGTAGAACTATAACTCCCCCCACATTTCAGACAAACGTGTCTGTAATACATGGTTCCCCCTCCCAATTCCCAATTCATACCTTGTGGGTGCCAAATCACCTTCTCCCCGGAAGCTCCCTTCTCCCGAGCCGCGAAACCTCAGCCCCTCCTCCATGGCGCCCCCACCGCACCAAATTCACAGCCGCCCTCCTCTCTAATCCCGGAGACATTGTCCATTTGCTGTCGAGCACTGGGCCGTGTGCCTCTTACCCCGTGCTGCCGGAGCTGCCTTAACGATGGCCGCATGAACCGTGCCAGAGCCGATTCACCCCCGCCGTTGTTCATGGCGTCAGAGCTGCTCCAACTTTGGATCCGTCCAGAGCCCCGGTGCTGCTTCCCCATAGCCATTGACCATCGCGACATCTCTGCTTCCCTGTCGCCGGTAGACATCGAATCCGCGCCGGCCTCACCGACTCAGCAGCTGGAGCTGCCTACTTCACCGGGCCGCCAGATAGGTCGCACCCTCATCCCAAATCACTTTATTTAAGGATCAGTTGTCTTAATTTTTATTTTGGGCCAATCGATTCCCAATGGGAAGTAGCACCCCTCGATCCGGCGGAGCTCCTAGGTTGTCGGTTAGCTGTTGTCTAATGTAAGGGTGCGGGGGCGAAAGTTTGACGCGGAAGCATCATTTAGATGGCTATCATAGAGTTGCATGGGTTGAAGGTACTGCCGCCGCCGGATCTGGATGACAGCGAGTCTTTGTGGATTCACCCGGGGGCGGTGCAACCATGACAATGCGGTGGGGCGGGGAGTGGGGATTTGGTCGGGGCCAAGGACGGCGGAGGCAGGCTACTCTGCCGGTGGTCGCTGGATCTTCAAGGAAGATTCCGAACAGGGTCAGCCGGGAGGCACAAGACGGCCATCAAGCCATCCGGCATAGATCGGACAGTACCAAAATAAAATAAAATTCTGTGACCCCAATTTAGTCTTCAGTCAACAGACGTTTGACCACTCTCATACCTTGCTATTGTTCTCTTAGGGTATTTCTTCAGATCAGAGAGATGTGTCATTCTTAACATTATGCGTTGTCTGCATCTTCAGCCACACCGTCTTCCGACTCACCGCGGCTTCTCTAACAAGGGAAGCATACATCATAAGGGAGCTATAGTCCCCACTCAATAGTTCCCTGCATCAAATGCACATGCCCAACATGGAGAGCCACAACAACTGCAGGGCCATCCACAAGTCAGCACATGATGCTCACTCCTATGGATGGCGGCCAGATAGGTTGTACTCTTACTTGTGTGCAACATTTATGGCTTTGTTATTCATCTAAGCATGGAAAATAGATTATCACATTTCACTGTATATTCATGCTGATCTCTTACGGGTATTGTTCAGGAGTTAGCGTTGTTCCATAGTTCAGCTAAGAGACGTGTTCTTTAGGTAACGTTGTTCCATAGTTATCATCCATCAGCCAATGCTATCCCAAAAGCTGGTGATTATAGTATTATACCATTTCTAGTATAACATATGTTGTTCTTTAATACTTTTGTGTGCCATCTAGTTAATCTCTAGTACAAACGATACATATTCTGTTGCTTTCATCTGTGTTCTCCCATTAGTTTTTGAGACTTGTTGCTGCTAGTTAACCCCAGTCTTACTATTTATTTCATCTCCTAAAGGCACTCATTACATAAATCTAACTACTAGTTGTCTTCCATGCATGTCAGATATAATTGCACACACCGATTTATCCACGAGAACCTCACGGAGCAATGTAACAGCCAACAAACTTGACGTCAATGATACCCAATATGATGGAACATGTAAAGGCAGTTCTTCACAAGACTTGCAGAAAGATGATGAATCCTATTCACCCCACAAGGTCCTTGCTCTAACTTGGCCCTTGATATGGGTACAACATGCATATAATGTCCTGGAGTGCATCTACTCTATTGCAATGCCTTGTGCTTAGCCTGCTGATCATGCATGTAAATATGGCATGCCTTCCTGTTTTTTAGTACCTATTCCATTCATGATAACATGTTTTAAAATTCAAGTATTGTCATTCTACTCTATCGCAATGCCATCTGCTTAGTTTGGACATCATGCTTCTCAATATCTTATGCATTGTTATTCATCAGTATGTACTTCATCTGTCGACCATACCATGTTCTTTTTTTACATTGAAGTGTTATTCTAGTGGTCTCTTGGAATGCCATCTTAGTTTCCCAATCATACATGCATATGTTGCCTTAGTGTTTTTCTGTATGTATTCCGTTAGCATATAGTTTTACATTCAAGTAATGTTTTTTACACTATTGTCCTGTCGTATCCCTAGCTCTTACATCATACTCCCTCCGTCCGGATTACATGTCGCAGAAATGGATAAAACTGGATGTATCTAGAACTGAAATACGCCTAGACCCATCCATTTATTTCCGGATGGAGGGAATACATGTCAATATGGCATGCCTTTCTATTCTTCAGTACCTATTCCATCTCTGTTGTAGCTTGTTTTATAATTCAAGCACCATTCTTTTATATAAGGAATGCAAGGGGAAGACGGTTATGTTAGAATATGAAGGGTCACAAACCAGGTCTTTGCAAAAGATCCAAATGCTAGGAGATAATAAACCAACTCCAGTTTTCATAGATACTGCTCCAGCACAGAGAAACCCAACTCCCACTAATAATAAGCAGATTCCAGTGGCCAAAGAACTAGTCAGCTCCAGTCCAGCAAAAATATGTCAACTCCATTCTAAGAAGCATGTGTGTATCCTCACATCATGAAATTTTATAGCATTTTGATCATATTTTCTACATGTTTCTTACCCACCTCTCTTTTGGAAAATAAGATTAAATGATAGAAGACTTCCTCCATTGGGATCGTATTCGAGGAAAGTATCTTGCGGGAATTCTTTGTGCTCCAATGCTGATGTAAGTACCTGTTGTATATCACTATATTTTTACATCAGCATGTATTTTGTTAATCAGCGTGAATCCAACCTTTATCTAATCTAAAATTAGTTGTAGCAAAATGTTAAAGGTGACAATGTTGATTTTTGTAAGGAAAACTGCGTGGTAGTTCTGCATACTGGGCTGCATGAGTGCACTATCTCATATCATGCACATTACTGAATTGTTGTGCTGATCTGATTGCCTATCCATTCATTGTGTCAATGTTGCTTTCGTATTACCTTACCTGGCTAATGATAGTTGTGCCATATTGTGTTAATTTGGTGTAGCCTGGTGTGGTCTAGTTGCCCAAACGTTCGTTGTGTCAATGTTGCTTTCCTATTATCTGACCTGGCCAATGATAGCAATGCTAGTGTGTTATTTTGGTGCAGGATGTTGAAGATAAGAAGACAAACTCTGAAAACAGCAAGGCAACCCCCATTGTTTCTTTCCAATAAATCTAGGCTAGGTAATATGGCAATAACTCTTGATTAATATATTCGGTTCCCCTCCTAATTTATGTTATGATGTAGTGGTCGAGACACTCTCCACTATCAATAATACAAGCCTAAAATCACCATCTGAACCTGTTCAGTTTCCTCTGTCTCGAATGCAACGGAAAAAATGTATGTTTGTGAACCAATTAATGGCTGAAGTAATGATGGAAATGGCGGACGAATCAGAGGTGCACATTCATGTGCAACAACAACTGATCAATGTTTTCAGAGACAGTGTAGCAAAGCTGCAAGAACTAGCCCACATGCTTATGGGCGTCATCCGCGCTGAGGTTGTAGATTGTGACGTTGTAGATCGTTAGGTTCTGTTCATTTATTTGCACTGGCATCAATCTTTGATTACCAAGTGGATGTAATTTCCTGTATTATATGCTGGATGTGCAACGTTTTTCCCTGTATGTCGTACCTTTTCTTGATCAGTTTTGGTCTTGTGCATAATTGCTCATCGTAATGGGATCAAATTATCTAACTGGACCTAAAGACATGTACGAACTTTACTGGGCCCATTAAGTTAATGGGCCATTACTAGGCCGAAAGTTAATGGTCAGCCCTCTTACCACCCGGGTCGTTAACATGCCGACATCGAAGCAGGCAACAGGCGGGCCCATTTGATTTCACGGGTCGTTAACAGGCCGATACTAGGTCGGGCTACATATGGCCCAACTATACTGTGGGCCTTTAGTAGGCCGAAAGAGACAACGGGCTCGTACTGGACCATGAAGAGCATGGGCCGCGAAGAGGCTGAAAGTCAGGTCGTATTGTAACTGGCCCAACTGTCTTATGGGCCTTTAGTAGGCCGAAAGAGAAACTGGGCTGGTATTGGACCATGAAGACCATGGGCCGTTAAAAGGCCAAAACTCAGGTCCGACTGCAAATGGCCCAACTCACTTATGGGCCGTCAATAGGCTGCAAGACACACCAGGCCGAAAATTGGCCCCAACACTTAAATGGGTCACTAAAAGGCCGAAAGATGTACATCTTGAAAATTGGCTCATCCCTTGAATGGGCCATTAACAGGCCGAAACCACATCGGGCCGATATTGAGCCCAAATATATAGCGGGCTGTTAATGGGCTCGAACTGACGATGGGCTGCAATGGTGTCAAATCATTAACGGGCCATTGACGGGCCGAATTGGCACATCTCATATGGGCCGTGGGCTTAAATGGACGTGACACTGGTAGGCCTTATATGGGTCGGCCTCCGAATTCTTACTGGGTCGGCCTTTTTCACCGGAATGGGCCACCATTGGGCCGTGCCACATGTTGATCTATCATAGGCGCCTCATGTCCAATGAGTGGATGACATCTATCCCAACGGTGAGCCGACACGTGGTTCCTACGACCAATGAGAATTTTACACATGGAAAATCCCCATTGGTCCGGGCTGTTAACGGGTTATCAGATCCAAAGGGGAACCCGATAGCTTAACAGTGACCCATTATGATGGATGTCATGTGTCGGTCACGCTTGATGAAAGCACTTCTATGACGCGTGATTTATCGTCATGGAAGTGGACACTTCGGTGATGACAATTTTGGTAATGTCATGGAACACTTCTACGACAGCACAGGTATGACTATCTTGATTCTTTCATAAAATCGTCATGGATGTACATGCATGAAAGAAAACGTGACCTACTATGACAAACACGTATCATCAGGGAAGTGTATTTTTTGTAGTGACATAACCCAGACTCTCGCAGATTTTACCCCTACTGCGATGGATAGAGAACCAGCTTCACCCAATCTAACCCCAACACTAGAATATAGTAATCGAGTTCCTGTTGACCACAGCACCATCTCCACCACAGAGCTCCCAAACAAGAGCAGTTAGTAAGGCAGCTCCAGTGCCCAAAGGGGCAGTACTACCATGGCGAACCGCAACTCCACCAATTGGTACACCTATTCCTGTGGAGGAAGCACAACCAGCCATTCATAGTTTAGCATCTATCGCGTTTGATGTTCTTAAATCCTATGTGCGTATCTTCCCATCATGGAAATATTATACTAAAGATGAAGGAAAATGCCAGTTGCAGGTGTTTGTCTAGGAGTTATGTGTTAAGTAATGTTATTCATGGCAATTACTTTGCTTTATCCCATACATTCTACCTCCATGATGGTTATAATACATCAATTTTTCCCATTTTTCTCTATAGAGAAGGACCGATTAGGAAACTCAGGATGAGGTAACCAGTGCTAATACCTCTGCTATCTTCAAGAATGCTTGGTGGCAGTATCTGAATTACCTGAAGAAAACGTACTTCACTGGCAAAGAAACTCATCAAATTCCCTTATGTTATCCCAAGACACATCTACTGGACGATGACTAGGAACACCTTATTCTGTACTGGTACCGAACCAAGAATGTGGTAAGGTCTATGAGCTCATTTTAGTTTAAGTACTATATGCTTGCGTCTTACTGTACTCTATTCATGTAGAACAAGTGCTTAAACCTGAAGAACAATTGTTCTCATTTAAGATTCCATTGCTATCGTGCATACTGCTTTGCTCTTGTATCACCGTATTTACTCATACAAACTTATTTTTAAATTGAATGATCCAATGGAAACTCCAATGGCACAACAGGTATATTTACGCATGTTTCTTTAACATGTTTGCTCATATAAATAGCTCTATTAATTTCAATTTCAATTGTGTATACAGTTGACTTCTCATATCATGCACATTACTAGCATCACAACAGAGCCAATAGTGTTGTTGTACATGTACACCTGTGGTACCCATCTGAAATCTTGTTGTGTCATGTAGTTTCCCACGCTTAGTATTCTTTCAATGCCGCTTTCTCTTGAACTGATATGATTTGAACTCTGTCTCTATTTTGATTTGGCAAGACAATGCAGTGACCATAGGACATAGATGTATGTTTGTTTGATGCTTTTATAATATACTACTTGGCAATAGAAGACTTGGTAGTTTAATCTTGTCCACCTTACTAATGAACGGGTTCACCGAAATGAGTTTCATATACTAGTACATGCTTAACATGTTATGTGTCTGCTTGTTTCTTGTTTTAGAATGCTGACAGAATATTGGGGAAGAGTGCCTTATTAAGCAATGGTAAAGGAAGTAATGCAGATAAGGTTCAGGATATTGAGACATCCTTGTTGGTATCCAACAAAGCTGATAAAATAGCTAAGGAAAACTATCTTGAAGACAGTGAGACAAACCCAAAGTCCTGTCTTGGTTTACTGTTCGAGTTACTGGCCACTACTGCTTGCACAAGCTATTCAAACTCAATGTCTAAATCAATTCGGTTTCTTGAGTCTCAACTACAAGTTGAAAGACATCGATTAGTTGTGCTGTGACAAGAAGCGGAAGGATTGCGGAAGTCCCTGGAGCATTCAGATGCATACTTTCTGGTGCAACAGCAAGCATTGGAGGATTTTAGCACCAAACAGGACAAAGCTAATAAGCTTGCTAAGCTTATTGCCAGCATGGTGGATACCCAGGATAACGTTTCTTGAGCTCTTCTGAAGTTGTTTCAGTTATGGGCTTGTTTCGTTGCCGTGTTTATTAGCACGGTTGTCCAACTTGACGGCCAATGAATGTAATATGCTAATTTGTTCCCTATATTTGCACTGGTAGCAAACTTTGATGCCAAGTGGATGTAATATGTGTAATAGTTGTAATAGGCTAGCGTTAGTTGCTTGCTTATTTATTTCCTTAGTGTCTTGTTTAGTTGTTTGGTTGTAGTCATTGCAGTTCTTTTTCCACGTTTTCTAGTGGCCGCAATAACCTATTTTTGGTAACTAGGCCACAATAATCATCGCAACACACGTACTGTTGTAACCATGGGCCTCCTGCGGGCCGTAGGATCCATGGGCCTTCTACGGGCCATAGGATCCATGGACTTTCTACAGGCCGTATGATCCATGGGCCTTCTACGAGCCATAGGATCCATTGGTATTCTACGAGCCATAGGATCCATGGGCTTTCTATGGGGCGTATAATCATTTCGCCAAACATGGGATGTACTATTAGTGGACTATAACGGGTCGTTTATAGGCTGTATTTGATAACGCTATGAAAACATCCCAACAGGTTAACGGGCCACAAACGGTCCGAATGTAACCACGGGCTGAATTTGGCCCACAAATGGAACTGCCAGTAACGGACTGTAACAAACCAAATTCTACGAATGAGCCCAAGGATAAATGGGCCCTTTGAAGGCCAAAAGTTAATACGGGCTGGAAATGGATGACGGAATAATGGTTCATTAATGGGTATAAAGCGATACACTGTTCATTATGGGCCAGTTTCATCTCGGGCCTTTAATGGGCCCAGAGTTATAAATGTTATCATATGGGCCGAAAGACATCATGGGCCATACATGGTCCGGAAGTTAAAACGGGCTAGAATCATATTGGATGGCCCAGATGAAGCTACTGGGCTTAATTTCGATAGGCCGTAACGGGCCGGGGGTTAGCGGGCCGTAAATGGGCTATATACGAATAGGCCGTTAATAGGCTTTCCGTGGGCCGACCCGTTACCTTTTGACCAAGTCAAATGGGCCGTGCTTTTCACCGGAATGGGCCTCTGTTGGGTTGTGCCATGTGTCGATGTATCATAGGCGCCTCCTGTCAAGTGAGTGGATGACATATGTCCCAACGGTGAGCCAACATGTGTTTCCTATGGCCAATGAGAATTTTACACGTGGAAAATCCCCATTGGTATGGGCTGTTAACGGGTTATCGGATCCAAAACCATACCGGATAGCTTAATGGCGACCTGTTATGGTGGATGCCATGTGTCGGTTACCCTTGACGAAAACACTTCCATGACGCACGATTTATCATCGTGGAAGTGGACAATTCTGTGATGATAATTTTGGTAATGTTATGGAACACTTCTACGACATCATAGGTATGACTATCATGATTCTGTCATAAAATCATCATGGATGTACATGCATGACAGAAACCGTGAACTACTGTGACAAACACATAACATCACGGAAGTGTTTCTTTTTGTAGTGTCAACAATTTAGAGCAGGGCATTGGCAGAGTTTATTGCAGAATGGACGCCAACCCCTGATGAAGAAGTGCTGGAAACAGTCATTTCCGGCAAGGAAGCACCCCAAGAATGGATTATGTATTTCGATGGTGCCTTCTCCCTACAAGGTGCAGGGGCTAGCGTGCTTCTTGTTGCTCCCACTGTAGAGCACCTGAAGTACGTGGTCCAGATGCATTTTCCCTGGGAGGAGGCGACCAATAATACAACAGAGTATGAAGGGCTCCTTGCCTGCCTATGAATTGGGAATCAAGAAGCTGATCATTCAAGGAGATTCACAACTTGTGGTGAGACAAGTCAACAAGGATTGCCAAAGTCCATTGATGGAGGCATACGTTGAGGAAGTGAGAAAACTGGAGGAGCACTTTGACAGATTGCAAACAGAGCACGTACCTCGTGCGAAAAACAGCACTGCTGATCATCTATCAAAGTGTGTTGCGCAAAAGCTTCCTGTGGAACCAGGAACTTTTGTTATCCATCTTACTCAGCCCTCCATATCCCCGGCAAAAATGGCCCGAAAGAGGAGGAAATTGGACTCTGGTAAGCCTCTCCCGTTAGAGCCACTCGGGACTCCTCGTAGGGACCCTACCGGAAACAACTCCCCTTCTATTGTCGGGCCGCACCATCCTCCCGGGCCATTGGTCCCCGCAGTCGAGGAATGCGCCCCTGTGAATGAGGAGGTGCCGCCAGTCATTGTTGTTGAACCACAGGCTCCAACTTGGGCACGACACATAGTCCACTTCCTCCAAATGGGAGAACTTCTCGAAGAGCAATAAGAAGCTGAAAGAGTAGCCCGGAGGGCCAGTATGTATCAGTTTGACGATGACACACTATACAAAAGAAGGCCCAACGGTGTGAAATTGAAGTGCATTCGCCGGGAAGAAGTAAAGGAACTGCTGGCAGAAATACACAAAGGCATGTGCGGCTCCCACATTAGATCAAGGGCGTTGGTTGGGAAAGCATTCCGGCAAGGATTCTATTGGCCCACGGCCCTCCGAGATGCGGTGAACTAGTCTGGGGCTCGATACCCTCAGCCCTTTCCCCCGAGCTATCGGGGGCTTTGAATTCTTGTTTGTTTCAATCGACAAGTTTACAAAGTGGCCGGAAGTGGAAGCCATGAAAAAGGTGACTGCTTAGTCAGCTATCAAGTTCTTGAAAGGATTGGTCTGCCGCTTCGGGGTCCCTGCCCGAATGATCACTGACAACGGCACCCAGATCATGAGCCGCACCTTCATGCAATATGTTCATGCCCTCAGAAGCAAGATCTCATTTGCCTCTGTTGCACATCCTAGAAGCAATGGACAGGCAGAGAGGGCGAACGCTGAAGTGTTGTGAGGGCTCAAGACGAGAACATTTGATAAGCTGCAGAAGTGCGGCAGGCGATGGATCAATGAGCTGCTGGTGGTTCTTTGGTCACTCAAAACAACACCAAATCGAGCTACCGGGCAGAATCCCTTCTCCCTAGTCTATGGGGTAGAAGCAGTTATCCCCACGGAACTCATTTACGGGTCACCTTGAGTGCTTGCCTACGATGAAGTAGCGCAGGATCAGCACCAGCGTGACGATGTTGTGCTTATCAAGGAGAACCGTCTATGGGCTGCTACACGTGCTAGACTCTACCAACAAGCCCTGCATTGCTATCACAGCCGCAGGGTTCATGCCCAGTGTTTTGAGGAAGGTGACCTAGTCCTTAGGCGCGTTCAGTATGTCAAGGGTGCAAACAAGTTGACGCTGAAGTGGGAAGCCCTGACCGGGTAGTACGAGTTACCAGACCTGGCATAGTCCATCTGGAGACCGGAGATGGAATTCAATTGCAAAACTCATAGAATATTGAGCATCTCCGTAAGTTCTACCCGTAAGGCAGGACTGTCGGGCCCTGCCCGACAGCCACCCATTTGTACAGGCCTTGCCTCAGTTGCAGGTAACCCCTTGTACAAAGCCAGGCGCATACCCTAAGCAACAGAGAAATAAATGAAGCGCCAAGGGGCCACCGACAAGTTGCATGCATGCATAAGCATTTCATGAGCATTGCATGTTCATGTAGATAAGATCGCACCTGGCATTATTTTCATCTGCACAAATTGCAGGCTCCTACCGAGGACTTGGTCTCCAGGAGGAGATGGAAACATGAGCCTACACCCGACAAGCCAAACAGATAAGTTCTTTCTCTTATCGATACGTGTTCTGTAAGTAAAGACTTATGCATAAGAAAACCTCATCGCCTTTTGAAACTTAGGTGCTCCCATCCGTTGACTTGAACGTTGCTTCGGTCAGGATGGTCGCAATGGCATTTGATGAAAAAAGATTGGCGGGGGCTGCTCCCTCTTCACGATTTTTTCCCAGTAAGCCTAACTGCCCGGCAACAAAACAGAGGGTACCGATAGGATAGCCTACCGGTGGAAACTCATTTATTTAAAAATATAGAGGCATCTCACCTCTACATGGACATATACATGCATTAATCCCCTACAAGGTTTATCTTTTTCATTAATATGCTGATCAAACAAGTACAAACCTTACAGGAAACACACATGGATTCAAGATATTACATTATTTGAACTAAAAATTGGCAAATGCCTACAAATTTAAGATTGAAAAAAGATAAGTGCCACGTAATATCCTCTTTTCATTTTCCCTTTGCCAGGTATTGCAGCGGGAAGAGGAGAGGGCGAAAGGAGCACCCAAGAAGGAGCTCACCCCGGTCCCGTCATGGCCTGTCGGGCCCAGCCTGACAAGATCGGGAGTGGCGAGGTTGCGAAGGAGGGGCACGGGGAGCAGCTCGGCAGTGCCCTAGTCACCACCTCTAGGACTAGCAAGAAGCCCTAGCTTGAGCGCTAGTGGAGTCATCCACCAAAGCTCAGCTGGAAGACTGTTGAAGGGGGACGAAGGCACCAAGGGAACATCCCTCCCGGCTATCACCCGAAGAGACGGGTGATGATGGTGCCGGGGAGGGAGGGGAAGAGCGGAAAGATGAGGCGGCAGGTTGCCAGTAGGAGACGAACATGTCGGTGCCATCGTACTCTGATATGTCGGTGCCTTCCCTCGTTTTCTCTCCATCACCACCACTCCCAGGGAGACGCCGAACCCCCGGACATCACCTTCCCCGGAGAAGCGGCCGACGGCCAAGACGGCCAGGGGACTAGGGGTGCACCGCTCCCCACCTTGGCGGGCAGGAAAGCGCCCCTCTCTTCAGCATCGGCCCCGGTTCCGCTGGAAGGGACAATGCTGGGATTACCAACAACCCTGAGCCTTGCATCCCAAACGGGCGTCAAAGGCTCCAAGAACCTGGTCACCAGGCTGACGAGCCGCTGATACGTCTCCAACATATCTATAATTTTTGTTTGTTCCGTGCTATTATATTATCTATTTTGGATGTTTTATTTGCATTAATATGCTATTTTATATTATTTTTGGGACTAACCTATTAACCTAGAGCCTAGTGCCAGTTCCTGTTTTCCCCTATTTTTGAGTTTCGTAGAAAAGGAATACCAAACGGAGTCCAAACGGAATAAAACCTTCATGATGATTTTTCTTGGACCAGGAGACTTGGAGATGAAGTCGGAGGAGCCACGAGGCGGCCACAAGTACAGAGGGCATGCCCAGGGGGATAGGGCGCACCCCCCACCCTTGTGTGCCCCTCGTGCACCATCTAACCTAATTCTTTCGCCTATATATTCCCATATATCCCCAAACCAACAGAGGCATCCACGAAAACACTTTTCCACTGCCGCAACCATCAGTACTCGTGAGATCCCATCTAGGGACCTTTTCCAGCACCCTGTCGGAGGGGGATTTGACACAGAGGGCTTCTACATCAACTCTATTTCCCTTTCAATGAAGGGTGAGTAGTTTGCTACATACCTACGGGTCCATAGCTAGTAGCTATATGGCTTATTATCTCTGTTTGATTCTCAATACCATGTTCTCCTCGATGTTCTTGGAGATCTATCCAATGTAATACTCTTTTGTGGTGTGTTTGCCGAGATCCGATGAATTGTGGATTTATGATCAACTTATCTATGAATATTATTTGAATCTTCTCTGAATTGTTTTATGAATGATTTGATTGAAGGAAATATGCCCTAGAGGCAATAATAAAGTTATTATTTATTTCCTTATATCATGATAAATGTTTATTATTCATGCTAGAATTGTATTAACCGGAAACATAATACATGTGTGAATACATAGACGAACAAAGTGTCACTAGTATGCCTCTACTTGACTAGCTCGTTGAATCAAAGATGGTTAAGTTTCCTAGCCGTAGACATGAGTTGTCATTTGATTAACGAGATCACATCATTAGAGAATGATGTGATTGACTTGACCCATTCCGTTAGCTTAGCACGATGATCGTTTAGTTTGCTGCTATTGCTATCTTCATGACTTATACATGTTCCTATGACTATGAGATTATGCAAATCCTGATTACCGGAGGAACACTTTGTGTGCTACCAAACGTCACAACGTAACTGGGTGATTATAAAGGTGCTCTACAGGTGTCTCCGATGGTACTTGTTGAGTTGGCATAGATCGAGATTAGGATTTGTCACTCCGATTGTCGAAGAGGTATCTCTGGGCCCTCTCGGTAATGCACATCACTATAAGCCTTGCAAGCAATGCAACTAAAGAGTTAGTTGCGGGATAGTGCATTACAGAACGAGTAAAGAGACTTGCCGGTAATGAGATTGAACTAGGTATTGAGACACCAACGATCGAATCTCGGGCAAGTAACATACTGATGACAAAGGGAACGACGTATATCGTTATGCAGTTTGACCGATAAAGATCTTCATAGAATATGTGGGAGCCAATATGAGCATCCAGGTTCCGCTATTGGTTATTGACCAGAGACGTGTCTCGGTCATGTCTACATAGTTCTCGAACCCGTAGGGTCCGCACGCTTAAATTTCGGTGACGATCGTATTATGAGTTTGTGTGTTTTGATGTACCGAAGGTAGTTCGGAGTCCCAGATATGATCACGGACATGACGAGGAGTCTGAAAATGGTCGAGACATAAAGATCGATATTTTGGATAACTATATTTGGACACCGGAATGGTTCCGGGTGAGATCGGGAATATACTGGAGCACCGGGAGGTCATCAGAACCCCTCGGGAGGTATATGGGCCTTATTGGGCTTTAGTGGAAATGAGGGGAAAGGAGCAAGGGACGTGGCGCCCCCCCCCCAAGCCCAATCTGAATTGGGAGGGGGGCCGCCCCCCTTTCCTTCCTCCCTCCTTCCTCTTCCTTCCCTCTCCTACTCCAAGTTGGAAAGGGGGGAATCCTACTCCCGGTGGGAGTAGGACTCCCCATGGCGCGCCCTAGAGAGGGCCGGCATCCCCCTCCTCCACTCCTTTATATACGGGGGCAGGAGGCACCTCTAGATACACAAGTTGATCATTGATCCCTTAGCCGTGTGCGGTGCCCCCTCCACCATAATCCACCTTGATCATATCATAGCGGTGCTTAGGCGAAGCCCTGCGTCAGTAGCAACATCATCACCGTCAACATGCCATGGTGTTGACGGAACTCTCCTGTGAAGCTCTTCTGGATCGGAGTTCATGGGACGTCATCGAGCTGAACGTGTGCTGAACTCGGAGGTGTTGTGCGTTCGGTACTTGGATCGGTCGGATCATGAAGACGTTCGACTACATCAACCGCGTTCTCATAACGCTTCCGCTTACAGTCTACGAGGGTACGTGGACGATACTCTCCCCTCTCATTACTAAGCATCACCATGATCTTGCGTGTGCATAGGAATTTTTTTGAAATTACTAGTTCCCCAACAGTGGCATCCGAGCCAGGTTTATGCATCGATGTTATATGCACAAGGAGAACACAAGTGAGTTGTGGGCGATACAAGTCATACTACTTACCAGCATGTCATACTTTGGTTCGGCGGTATTCTTGGATGAAGCGGCCCGGACCGACATTACGCGTACGTTTACACAAGACTGGTTCTGCCGACGTGCTTTGCACACAAGTGGCTGGCGGGTGTCAGTTTCTCCAACTTTAGTTGAACCGAGTGTAACGCCCACGATGCAGCTATACCTCCCACGTGTCGAAGCACGACTTAGAGGCATAACCGCATTGTAAGCAATGTCGCAAGTGAGGTAATCTTCACACAACCCATGTAATGAAAAAGGAAAAGGAGGTACATAGTTGGCTTACACTCGCCACGTCACACAGTAGCATAAATATCATTACATTCATCCAGATACAAATCAAGGTCTGACTACAGAACCAAAATAATGAACAACCCCAAATGCGACAAAGTTCCCGATCACCCCAACTGGGCACCACTACTGATCGTCTGGAAAGGAAACGTAGTATCGTCCTGAGTCCTCATCGAACTCCCACTTGAGCTCAGTAGAATCACCTGGAGCGGTATCATCGGTCATTGCATCTGGTTTTGGAAGTAATTTGTGAGTCACGGGGACTCAGCAATCTCACACCCTCGCGATCAAGACTATTTAAGCTTATAGGAAGGGTAAAAGGTATGAGGTGGAGCTGCAGCAAGCAACTAGCATATATGGTGGGTAACATACGCAAAAGAGAGCGAGAAGAGGAGGCGAAGGCACGGTCTAGAAACTATGATCAAGAAGTGATCCTGGAACAACCTACGTTCAAGCATAACACGAGACCGTGTTCTCTTCCTGGACTCCGCCGAAAAGAGACCATCACGGCCACACATTCTGTTGAGTCATTTTAATTAAATTAAGATTAAGGTTTTCTACAACCGGACATTAACAAATTCCCATCTGCCCATAACCGCGGGCATGGCTTTCGAAAGATCAAATCCCTGCAGGGGTGTCCCAACTTAGCCCATCACATGCTCCCACGGTCAACGAAGGATATTCCTTCTCCCAAGACAATCTGATCAGACTCGGAATCCCTGTTACAAGACATCTCGACAATGGTAAAACAAGTCCAGCAAGACCACCCGCTATGCCGACAAATCCCGATAGGAGCTGCACATATCTCGTTCTCGGGGCACACCGGATGAACACTACGCACAACTAAAACCAACCCTCAAGTTTCCCCGAGGTGGCGCTGCAAGTGGCTCTATTTTGGACCAACACTCAGAGGAGCACTGGCCTGGGGGTTTAAAATAAAGATGACCCTCGGGCTCCGAAACCCAAGGGAAAAGAGGCTAGGTGGAAAATGGTAAAACCAAGGTTGGGCCTTGCTGGAGGAGTTTTATTCAAGGCGAACTGTCAAGGGGTTTGGATTCATCAGGAGGAGTCGGAACTGGAGCAGTGACTAACTTCTCTTTCAGGGTGTTGAAAACGATGTCACATTCAGGCGACCAGACGTACTTCACATGGTTCTGGAGAAGGTTGGAAAGAGGCTTCGCGATCTTTGAGAAGTTATCAACGAACCTTCGACAATAGCTTGCGAGCCCAAGGAAGTTGCAGAGTTGCTTCACATTCTGAGGCGGTTCCCAATTCACAATTGCAGACACCTTCTCAGGATTAACAGCTATGCCTTTGGCAGAGATAATATGCCCAAGGTAGAGAACCTCATCGTGCCAAAACTCACACTTTGAAAACTTCGCATAGAACTGATGTTCTTTGAGTTTATCCAGCACCAATCTCAAATGCTTGGCATGATCCTCCTTGTTCTTGGAAAAGACCAAAATGTCATCGAGGTAGACCAAGACGAAGTCATTTGTGTAGGCGTTGAAGATGAAGTTCATCATGCGAGAGAACGTTGGAGGGCGTTGACAAGGCCGAAAGACATGACAGTGTATTCATAAGAACCAAAGCTTGTTCTGAATGTTTTCTTGGGGATATATTCTTCACGAATGTGAATCTGATGATAACCCATACGGAGATCAAGCTTGGAGAATACTTGAGCACCTTTGAGTTGTTCGGAAAGCTCATTTATGTTGGGAAGTGGGTACTTGTTCTTTATAGTCTTCTTGTTCAATGGACGGTAGTCGACACAAAGTCGGTCCGATCCATCCTTCATCTTGACAAAAAGAACTCCACAACCCCATGGAGAAGAACTTGGTCGGATGAGACCCATATGCTCTTGTTCATCGAGTTGTTTCTTCAGCTCCTTCAACTCTTCAGGTCCAAGCTTGTAAGGACGTTTGCAAACAGGTTCCGTTCCAGGCTCAAGATCGATGATGAATTCAACTTGCCGGTGCGGAGGCATTCCTGGAAGCTCTTCTGGAAATATGTCTTGATATTCACAAACAACTGGAATCTGAGAGATGGCATCTAGCTCACCCTTCTTGTTGAGAAAAACAGTCGAATGGTATCATCACAAGCAGCAAAGACGATTACATCCTCAGACGAATGTGTTAATTGAATCTGCCTGGCAGCACAATCAAGCTGAGCCTTGTGTTTAGAAAGCCAGTACATTCCAAGAATAAGATCAATATCCGAGTTACCAAGGACCACTGGAGAGGACAGAAACTTATAGTCGCCCAATGTGATAGTAACGTCCGGGACGCAATTGTTAGATGTCATTTGCTTGCCCGGGGACACAGTCTTCAATGGGAAAGGACTCTTTTCGATCACAAATTCATGCTTGGTAACAAATGGTCTTGAAATAAAAGAAAGCGATGCACCGGTGTCAAAAAGAACTTTTGCAGGAACATCGTTAACAGGAAGGTTACCCATGATAACTTCTGACGAGTCCTCTGCCTGAGCTGCATTCATCATGTTGACCTTGGCGTGCTTGGGATTGTGCTTGACCACTGTGGTACTGGCAGATCTCACAGGAGGAGGAGGAGGAGGAGGACGCCTCTGATTGAAGCATTTGTTGGCATAGTGACCCTTCTGCTGACACTTGTTGCACGTGACCTCCGAGAGCGGACGGTGATACGGAGCACTTGATCTTGGAGCATGAGACGAAGTCTTGTTCTGAAAGCCTGGGTTGGGTGGGTGGGAAGATCCATTGCCACCTTTGCCCTTCTGCTGATAAGGCTGACGGAACGGAGGAGGCAACCAATACTTTTTCTTCTTAGTAGCCACTTGAGTTGAAGAAGAAGGAGTTGCATCCCTGACTCGCTTCTTGGAAGCATCGCACTTGAGCTGAGCAGTCTCTTGTTTCAGTGCCATGTTGTAAAACTCATCGTACTTCTGCGGCTCAAAAAGCACGAGAGCTAGCTGGAGATCTTCTCTGAGGCCACCTCTGAACTGATAAATTATGCTCTTCTCGTCAGGGACGTCTTGCTTAGCGAAACGGGTGAGCTTCTGGAACATGATGTTGTACTGGTAAATAGACAAGCTACCTTGCTTCAGATTGCGGAACTCCTCACGCTTGCTCTCAACAACACTCTGAGGAATGTGGTGAGCTTTGAAGTCTTGATGGAATTCATCCCAGGTAATCACACGACCTCCTCTGGAATCTTTGTAGTGCTGATACCACTCTGCAGCTTGGTCTTTGAGTTGGAACGAAGCAAACTTGACAAAGTCCTCAGGCCTGACGTTGCTGCACTCGAAATGCTTGCAGATATCCACGAGCCAATCATCAGCGTCTGTGGCCTCGACACAATTACTGAAGGTATTTGGCTGGTTTGCGAGGAACTGGTTGAGTGTAGCAAACTGATTCTGATTGTTGCCATGGCCTTGATTTCCTTGGTTGCGCTCTTGCAAGAGTTGCAGGAGCATCTGCGTGTTTGCATTGGTAGCGGCCATCACAGCTTGCCATGCCTCTGAAGGTGGAGGTGGTGGTGGCAGTTCAGGATTCTGACGCGTTGGAGGAGCCATCCTGAAGAGGGTGACATCCGTTAGCATCTTGATAGACATGTATTCAAGCTGAATCAAATGGATCGAAATTGCAACATATAGTCTTAACATCCGAACAAAATGAACGAATGAATTCCAATAGAAATGATCACACTTCCATAAATTGAGAAGCCACTTAGATAGAGGTAGAAGAATAAAACAACAAGGTACGGACATGAAAAAAATACTCGGTAAGGATTACCCAATCACAAACCAAATATTCACGGAAGAAATACTAGAGCTACATGAATTCCCACCTATGAAACTCCCAAAATTCTCCCGGTTATGCAATCAGGTGTTGGGGATACAGGGGAAGCATAATATCTCACCCAAAGCTAGCAAATCCTACATCCAGTTGTATCCATCCTTCAACACATAACCAAGAAACCTTCAGAAATCATTTACCTCAACCTTCGAAAAGCATCCATTATACGAGTTATGGCGATACTCCCAAACTCCCACCCCAGTACTGGGTGGCGTCGAGGTTATCTCACCAACAACTGCATAAAAGAGATTTCGATGTCGGCGAAACTCAGGTATTCCAGAATTGTAACAATAAAATTCTGATGACAACACCTCGGAGCTCAACTCCCCGGGACACTGCCACAACCCCTAAATGTCTGGAGGCACCAAGAACAATGTTCTCATCACAAAACCATCGGAACGATTCCAAGATACCCGTGAAATTTGAGAAGAGAAGAGTCAAAACTCTATGTCAGGATGCCTCACCAGAGCGACAAAGGGACTGAGGAGTAAAAAGAATCCTACTCTCCGATATATATAATCCTAAATGACTCAAAAAAAAAATTCTAGACTCAACAACGCCAACGATTCGATCAAGCAGGGGGGCTCCTAAGTCGGGGAAGGCTCTGATACCAACTTGTAACGCCCATAATGCGGCTATATCTCCCACGTGCCGAAGAACGACTTAGAGGCATAACCGCATTGTAAGCAATGTCGCAAGTGAGGTAATCTTCACACAACCCATGTAATGAAAAAGGAAAAAGAGGTACATAGTTGGCTTACACTCGCCACGTCACACAATAGCATAAATATCATTACATTCATCTAGATACAATCAAGGTCCGACTACGGAACCAAAATAAAGAACAACCCCAAATGCGACAAAGTTCCCGATCGCCCCAACTAGGCACCACTACTGATCGTCTGGAAAGGAAATGTAGTATCGTCCTGAGTCCTCATCGAACTCCCACTTGAGCTCAGTTGAATCACCTGGAGCGGTATCATCGGTCCCTGCATCTGGTTTTGGAAGTAATCTGTGAGTCATGGGTACTCAGCAATCTCACACCCTCGCGATCAAGACTATTTAAGCTTATAGGAAAGGTAAAAGGTATGAGGTGGAGCTGCAGCAAGCAACTAGCATATATGGTGGCTAACATACGCAAAAGAGAGCGAGAAGAGGAGGCAAAGGCACGGTCGAGAAACTATGATTAAGAAGTGATCCTAGAACAACCTACGTTCAAGCATAACACGAGAACGTGTTCACTTCCCAGACTCTGCCGAAAAGAGACCATCATGGCCACACACTCTGTTGATTCATTTTAATTAAATTAAGATTAATGTTTTCTACAACCGTACATCAACAAATTCCCATCTGCCCATAACCGCAGGCACGGCTTTCGAAAGATCAAATCCCTGCAGGGGTGTCCCAACTTAGCCCATCACAAGCTCTCACGTCAACGAAGGATATTCCTTCTCCCAAGACAATCCGATCAGACTCGGAATCCCAGTTACAAGACATCTCGACAATGGTAAAACAAGTCCAGCAAGACCACCTGCTATGCCGACAAATCCCGATAGGAGCTGCACATATCTCGTTCTCGGGGCACACCGGATGAACACTACGCACAACTAAAACCAACCCTCAAGTTTCCCCGAGGTGGCGCTGCAAGTGGCTCTATTTTGGACCAACACTCAGAGGAGCACTGGCCCGGGGGTTTAAAATAAAGATGACCCTCGGGCTCCGAAAACCTAAGGGAAAAGAGGCTAGGTGGCAAATGGTAAAACCAAGGTTGGGCCTTGATGGAGGAGTTTTATTCAAGGCGAACTGTCAAGGGGTTCCCATTATAACCCAACCGTGTAAGGAACGCAAAATCAAGGGACATAACACCGGTATGACGGAAACTAGGGCGGGAAGAGTGGAACAAAACACCAGGCATAAGGTCGAGCCTTCCACCCTTTACCAAGTATATAGGTGCATTAAAATAGACAAGATATAATAATGATATTCCAACAATAAACATGCTCCAACAAGGAACAAACTCCAAACTTCACCTGCAAGTAGCAACGCTATAAGAGGGGCTGAGCAAAGCGGTAACATAGCCAAACAACGGTTTGCTAGGACAAGGTGGGTTAGAGGTTTGACATGGCAATATGGGAGGCATGATAAGCAAGTGGTAGGTATCATAGCATAGGCATAGCAAAAGAGAGAGCATCTAGCAAGTAAAGATAGAAGTGATTTCGAGGGTATGGTCATCTTGCCTGCAAAGTTCTCCGAGTTGACGTTAGCTTGATCCTCGTAAACGTACTCAATGGGCTCCTCAATCACGTACTCGTCTCCCGGCTCTACCCAAAGCAAGAACACAAGCAAAGGGAGACACAATCAACCACGTGCAATGCACAAGCAAACATGATGCAAAACATGACATGATATGCGGGACGCGATATGCGATGCATATGCATGCTTCAGAAAGTACTGAGTGAACCTGGCCTCAACTTGGAAAACCAATAGTGCCACTAGAAAGAGGAGTTGATTTCGGTTGAAATCGATATAAAGATCACTGGAATCGGATGCACGGTTTGCAAATGACAAGCAAAACAAATATGGCACTGATCTGCGATTAACAGCGCGAGGCCATCTAAATGCATCAAGAACAACAAGCTATTGTACCCAAACATAGCAACAAATACATGGCAGGGATCCAATCAAGATGCTTGACAAAATATGAACACTGAGCTACGGCTAATTAACTCAATAGCAGGTTCAAACAAGCATGGCAAAAGTGCAAAAGATATGAGGTTACAGACTTAGTGAAAATAACATCAAGTCAGGAATTTAACATCAGGAAGCTAGGGTGCTCCATAATTTCAAACAAAGACATGGATGGTAGAGCACAACAATATCTCAAAATGATCCTTACTGGACATGCTCAAAAGAGGCATGGATCACTCTGTAGCAACATGAATACATGGCATAAAAATATTAACAAGGCAAAGACTTAGAAGATTTCTAAGTCCCTGAAATCAGCAACATTACAAGAGCTACTTTGCATGCTTGTGCTAGTCACCACAGAGATCAAAAAAATACATGGCATGCATGCCTGTAAAGAAGGAATGGCATACTTCAAAACTCATGTAGGGCTCAAGATCATAGGAGGCACACATAAATCATGGCAAAAAAGACAAATGTCCAATTACTGATATGAATATGAAACTAACAGAAACTAGCACTCTTGCAACCGCATTTAGGGCATCAAGATGAGCTCAAATGAACATGATGCAATGAGATGAAATGAAGTACTCGTCGCGACGAACAATTCGATATGCTACACGCCCAAAACGGTGCCACGGATGATGAGATATGATGCGATGAAGAATGCATAAAATTACTGAAACGGAGCAAAAAGTCAACCCCTCACCCAGATCAGATCTAGGGTTCATGGCACGGGGTTCGAGGATCTCCGGAGGACACTGTTCACCGGAGTAGATGAACTCGCCGGACTTGGGCGCGTCGGACGGAGCTCGCCGGTGCGGCATGAGACGGTGAGGGCGATGAGGGCGGCAGTGGCCGCGGCAGGACGGCACGGCCGGGCGACGCGGCCGGAGCAGCGAGGCGGCGCGCGGGCGGCGGTCGCCGGCGAGGGTGGCAGGCGGCGGCGCGGCGGCTGACAGGCGTTGGGGTCGAGGCGCGACGGAGCGCGGGCGGTGAGGAGGCGCAGGGCGGCGCGGTAGGTGGCAGCGGGCGTGCCGGGCCGGGGTGGGCCCGCCTTGGGCCGAGTGGGCTGGCGGTGGGGGAGACCCGGCGGGGACACATGGCAGCCCTCGGTTGGGCGCGGACGGCGGCGGCGAGGCGTCCGGTGCGGACAGACATGTCCGGCGCGCGGATGAGGAGCGGGGCTAGGGTTAGGGGGGTGTGTTGATCCGAAAATTTCGGTGGAGGTGCCTTTTTAAAGGTAGGAGGAGCTAGGAGGCTCCAAATTGAGCATGGTTTTCGGCCACGTGATGGTGATCGAACGATCTAGATGATGGAGGAGGTTTAGGTGTGTTTTGGGCCACTTAGGAGGGGTGTTGGGCTGCAACACACACGAGGCCTTTTCGGCTCCTCGGTTAACCGTTGGAGTATCAAACGAAGTCCAAATGGCACGAAACTTGACAGGCGATCTACCGGTAGTAAACTAAGGCCGCTTGGCAAGTCTTGGTCCAATCCGAGAACGTTTAATACCCGCACACGAAAAGAGGTAGAAAGGGACACCGGAGGACATAGGTGTGCCGGAATGCAAAACGAACAACGGGGAAAAAGCTCGGATGCATGAGATGAGCACGTATGCAAACGCAATGGACATGATGACATGATATGAGATGCATGACAAAGACAAAAGCACACGAAGACAAAAACCCGACAACGAGGAAATAAGATAACTTAGTGCCGAAAATGGCAAGAGTTGGAATACAAATATGGCAGGTTACATACGGGGTGTTACACCGAGTGTGGCTACGCCCGGTCCTTGTTGAAGGTTAAAACAGCATTAACTTGACGAAATATCATTGTGGTTTTTTATGCATAGGTAATTACGGTTCTTGCTCAGCCCATAGAAGCCACGTAAAAACTTGCAACAACAAAGTAGAGGACGTCTAACTTGTTTTTGCAGGGCATGTTGTGATGTGATATGGTCAAGACATGATGCTATATTTTTTTGTATGAGATGATCATGTTTTGTAACCGAGTTATCGGCAACTAGCAGGAGCCATATGGTTGTCGCTTTATTGTATTCAATGCAATCTCCCTATAATTGCTTTACTTTATCACTAAGCGGTAGCGATAGTCGTGGAAGCATAAGATTGGCGAGACGACAATGATGCTACAATGGAGATCAAGGTGTCGCGCCGGTGGCGATGGTGATCATGACGGTGCTTCGGAGATGGAGATCACAAGCACAAGATGATGATGGCCATATTATATCACTTATATTGATTGCATGTGATGTTTATCTTTTATGCATCTTATTTTGCTTAGATCGACGGTAGCATTATAAGATGATCTCTCAATAAATTTCAAGGTATAAGTGTTCTCCCTGGGTATGCACCGTTGCGAAAGTTCTTCGTGCTGAGACACCACGTGATGATCGGGTGTGATAAGCTCTACATTTAAATACAACGGGTGCAAGACATTTTTGCACACACGGAATACTCAGGTTAAACTTGACGAGCCGAGCATATGCAGATATGGCCTCGGAACACTGAGACCGAAAAGTCGAGCATGAATCATATAGTAGATATGATCAACATAGTGATGTTCACCATTGAAAACTACTCCATCTCACGTGATGATCGGACATGGTTTAGTTGATATGGATCACGTAATCACTTAGATGATTAGAGGGATGTCTATCTAACTGGGAGTTCTTTGATAATTTGATTAACTGAACTTTAATATATCATGAAACTTAGTACCTGATAGTATTTTGCATGTCTATGTTGTTTTAGATAGATGGCCCGTGTTGTTGTTCCATTGAATTTTAATGCGTTCCTTGAGAAAGCAAAGTTGAAAGATGATGGTAGCAATTACACTGACTAGGTCCGTAACTTGAGGATTATCCTCATTGCTGCACAGAAGAATTACGTCCTGGAAGCACCACTAAGTGCCAAACCTGGTGCAGGAGCAACACCAGATGTTATGAACGTCTGGCAGAGCAAATCTGATGACTACTTGATAGTTCACTGTGCCATGCTTTACATCTTAGAACCGGGACTTCAACGACGTTTTGAACGTCATGGAGCATATGAGATGTTCCAGGAGTTGAAGTTAATATTTCAAGCAAATACCCGGATTTAGAGATATGAAGTCTCCAATAAGTTCTACAGCTGCAAGATGGAGGAGAATAGTTCTGTCAGTGAACATATACTCAGAATGTCTGGGTACCATGACCACTTGACTCAACTGGGAGTTAATCTTCCTATTGATAGTGTCATTGACAGAGTTCTTCAATCACTGCCACCAAGCTACAAGAGCTTCGTGATGAACTATAACATGCAAGGGATGAATAAAACAATTCCCGAGCTCTTCACAGTGCTAAATGTTGCGGAGGTACAAATCAAGAAGGAGCATCAAGTGTTGATGGTTAACAAGAACACCAGTTTCAAGAAAAAGGGTAAAGGGAAGAAGAAGGGGAACTTCAAGAAGAGAGGCAAACAAGTTGTTGCTCAATAGAAGAAACCCAAGTCTAGACCTAAGCCTGAAACTAAGTGCTTCTACTGCAAACAGACTAGTCACTAGAAGCGGAACTGCCCCAAGTATTTGGCGGATAAGAAGGATGGAAAGGTGAACAAAGGTATATGTGATATACATGTTATTGATGTGTACCTTACTAATCCTCGCAGTAGTACCTGGGTATTTGATATTGGTTCTGTTGGTAATATTTGCAACTTGAAACAGGGACTGCGAATTAAGCGAAGATTGGCAAAGGACGAGGTGATGATGCGCGTGGGAAATGGTTCCAAAGTCGATGTGATCGCAGTCGGCACACTACCTCAACATCTACCTTCGGGATTAGTATTAGACCTGAATAATTGTTATTTGGTTCTTGTGTTAAGCATGAACATTATATCTGGATCTTGTTTTATGCGAGACGGTTATTCATTTAAATCAGAGAATAATGGTTTTTCTATTTATATGAGTAATATCTTTTATGGTCATGCACCCTTAAAGAGTGGTCTATTCTTTTTGAATCTCGATAGTGGAGATACACATAATCATAGTATTGAAGCTAAAAGATGCAGACTTGATAATGATAGCGCAATTTATTTGTGGCACTGCCGTTTAGGTCATATTGGTATAAAACGCATGAAGAAACTCCATTCTGATGGACTTTTGGAATCACTTGATTATGAATCACTTCGTACTTGCGAACCGTGCCTCATGGGCAAGATGACTAAAACGCCGTTCTCCGGAACTATGGAGTGAGCAACAGATTTATTGGAAATCATATATACTGATGTATGTGGTCCGATGAATATTGAGGCTCGCGGCGGGTATCGTTATTTTCTCACCTTCATAGATGATTTTAGAAGATATGGGTATATCTACTTGATGAAACATAAGTCTGAAACATTTGAAAAGTTCAAAGAATTTTAGAGTGAAGTGGAAAATCATCGTAACAAGAAAATAAGGTTTCTACAATCTGATCGTGGAGGAGAATATTTGAGTTACGAGTTTGGTCTTCATTTGTAACAATGCAGAATAGTTTCACAACTCACGCCACCTAGAACACCACAGCGTAATGGTGTGTCCGAATGTCATAATCGTGCTTTACTAGATATGGTGCGATCAATGATGTCTCTTACTGATTTACCGCTATCATTTTGGGGTTATGCTTTAGAGACGGATGCATTCATGTTAAAAAGGGCACCATCTAAATCCGTTGAGACGACTCCTTATGAACTGTGGTTTGGCAAGAAACCAAAGTTGTTGTTTCTTAAAGTTTGGGGTTGTGATGCTTATGTGAAAAAGCTTCAACCTGATAAGCTCGAACCCAAATCGGAGAAATGTGTCTTCATAGGATACCCAAAGGAGACTGTTGGGTACACCTTCTATCACAGATACGAAGGCAAGACTTTTGTTGCTAAGAATGGATCCTTTCTAGAGAAGGAGTTTCTCTCGAAACAAGTGAGTGGGAGGAAAGTAGAACATGATGAGGTAATTGTACCTGCTCCTTTATTGGAAAGTAGTTCATCACAAAAATCGGTTTATGTGACACCTACACCAATTAGTGAGGAAGCTAATGATGATGATCATGAAACTTCAGATCAAGTTACTACCGGAACGCGTAGGTCAACTAGAGTAAGATCCGCACCAGAGTGGTACGGTAATCCTGTTCTCGAGGTCATGTTACTAGACCATGATGAACCTACGATCTACGGGGAAGCGATGATGACCCAGATTCCACAAAATGGCTTGAGGCCATGAAATCTGAGATGGGATCCATGTATGAGAACAAAGTGTGGACTTTGGTTGACTTCCCCGAGATCGGCAAGCCATCGAGAATAAATAGATCTTCAAGAAGAAGACAGACGCTGATGGTAATATTACTGTCTACAAAGCTCGACTTGTTGCGAAAGGTTTTCGACAAGTTCAAGGAGTTGACTATGATGAGACCTTCTCACCCGTAGCGATGCTTAAGTCTGTCCGAATCATGTTAGCTATTGCCGCATTTTATGATTATGAAATTTGGCAAATGGATGTAAAGACTGCATTCCTGAATGGATTTCTGGAAGAAGAGTTGTATATGATGCAACCTGAAGGTTTTATCGATCCAAAAGGTGCTAACAAAGTGTGCAAGCTCTAGCGATCCATTTATGGACTGGTGCAAGCCTCTCGGAGTTGGAATAAACGCTTTGATAGTGTGATCAAAGCATATGGTTTTATACAGACTTTTGGAGAAGCATGTATTTACAAGAAAGTGAGTGGGAGCTCTGTAGCATTTCTAATATTGTATGTGGATGACATATTGTTGATTGGAAATGATGTAGAATTTCTAGATAGCATAAAAGGATACTTGAATAAGAGTTTTTCAATGAAAGACCTCGGTGAAGCTGCTTACATATTGGGTATCAAGATCTATAGAGATAGATCAAGACGCTTAATTGGACTTTCAAAACGTACATACCTTGACAAAGTTTTGAAGAAGTTCAAAGTGGATCAAGGAAAGAAAGGGTTCTTGCATGTGTTACAAGGTGTGAAGTTGAGTAAGACTCAATGCCCGACCACTGCAGAAGATAGAGAGAAAATAAAAGATGTTCCCTATGCTTCAGCCATAGGCTCTACCATGTATGCAATGCTGTGTACCAGACCTGATGTGTGCCTTGGTATTAGTTTAGCAGGGAGGCACCAAAGTAATCCAGGAGTGGATCACGGACAGCGGTCAAGAACATCCTAAAATACCTGAAAAGTACTAAGGATATGTTTCTCGTTTATGGAGGTGACAAAGAGCTCGTCATAAATGGTTACGTCAATGCAAGCTTTGATACTGATCCGGACGATTTTAAATCGCAAACTGGATACGTGTTTATATTGGACGGTGGAGCTGTTAGTTGGAGCAGTTCTAAACAAAGCGTTGTGGCAGGATCTACGTGTGAAGAGGAGTACATTGATGCTTCGGAAGCAGCAAATGAAGGAGTCTGGATGAAGGATTTCATATCCGATCTAGGTGTCATACCTACTACATCGGGTCCAATGAAAATCTTTTGTGACAATACTGGTGCAATTGCCTTGGCAAAGGAATCCAGATTTCACAAGAGAACTAAGCACATCAAGAGACGCTTCAACTCCATCCGGGATCAAGTCCAGGTGGGAGACATAGAGATTTGCAAGATACATACGGATCTGAACGCTGCAGACCCATTGACTAAGCCTCTCTCACGAGCAAAACATGATCAGCACCAAGACTCCTTGGGTGTTAGAATCATTATTGTGTAATCTAGATTATTGACTCTAGTGCAAGTGGGAGACTGAAGGAAATATGCCCTAGAGGAAATAATAAAGTTATTATGTATTTCCTTATATCATGATAAGTGTTTATTATTCATGCTAGAATTGTATTAACCAGAAACATAATACATGTGTGAATACATAGACAAACAAAGTGTCACTAGTATGCCTCTACTTGACTAGCTCATTGAATCAATGATGGTTAAGTTTCCTAGCCATAGACATGAGTTGTCATTTGATTAACGGGATCACATCATTAGAGAATGATGTGATTGACTTGACCCATTCTGTTAGCTTAGCATGATGATTGTTTAGTTTGCTACTATTGCTATCTTCATGACTTATACATGTTCCTATGACTATGAGATTATGTAACTCCCGATTACCGGAGGAACACTTTGTGTGCTACCAAACGTCACAACGTAACCAGGTGATTATAAAGGTGCTCTATAGGTGTCTCCGATGGTACTTGTTGAGTTGGCATAGATCGAGATTAGGATTTGTCAATTCGATTGTTGGAGAGGTACCTCTTGGCCCTCTCGGTAATGCACATCACTATAAGCCTTGCAAGCAATGCAACTAAAGAGTTAGTTGCGGGATAGTGCATTACGGAACGAGTAAAGAAACTTGCGGTAATGAGATTGAACTAGGTATTGAGACACCGACGATTGAATCTCGGGCAAGTAACATACCAATGACAAAGGGAACAATGTATGTTGTTATGCGATTTGACCGATAAAGATCTTCGTAGAATATGTGGGAGCCAATATGAGCATCCAGGTTCCGCTATTGGTTATTGACAAAAGACGTGTCTCGGTCATGTCTAAATAGTTCTCGAACCCGTAGGCTCCGCACGCTTAAAGTTCGGTGACGATCGTATTATGAGTTTTTGTGTTTTGATGTACCGAAGGTAGTTCGGAGTCCCGGATATGATCACGGACATGATGAGGATTCTCGAAATGGTTGAGACATAAAGATTAATATATTGGACGACTATATTTGGACACCGGAATGGTTCCGAGTGAGATCGGGAATATACCGGAGCACCGGGAGGTTATCGGAACCCCCCGGGATGTATATGGGCCTTATTGGGCTTTAGTGGAAAGGAGGGGAAAGGAGCAAGGGAGGTGCCCCCCTAGCCCAATCCGAATTGGGAGGGGGCGGCCCCCCTTTCCTTCCTCCCTCCTTCCTCTTCCTTCCCTCTCCTACTCCAAGTTGGAAAGGGGGGAATCCTACTCCCGGTGGGAGTAGGACTCCCCATGGCGTGCCCTAGAGAGGGCCAACCCTCCCCCTCCTCCACTCCTTTATATACGGGGGCAGGGGAACCTCTAGATACACAAGTTGATCATTGATCCCTTAGCCGTGTGCGGTGCCCCCCTCCACCATAATCCACCTCGGTCATATCGTAGCAGTGCTTAGGCGACGCCCTGCGTCGGTAGCAACATCATCACCGTCAACACGCTGTCGTGCTGACGGAACTCTCCTATGAAGCTCTACTGGATCAGATTTCGTGGGACGTCATCGAGCTGAACGTGTGCTGAACTCGGAGGTGCCGTGCATTTGGTACTTGGATTGGTCGAATCATGATGACGTTCGACTACATCAACCACGTTCTCATAACACTTCTGCTTACGGTCTACGAGGGTATGTGGACGATACTCTTCCCTCTCGTTGCTATGCATCACCATGATCTCGCGTGTGCGTAGGAATTTTTTTGAAATTACTACGTTCCCCAACATTGATATCTTTGTAATTCCCTTTGAACTATCAGTTTGGTTTGGCCAACTAGATTGGTTTTTCTTGCAATAGGAGAAGTGCTTAGCTTTGGGTTCAATATTGCAGTGTCCTTTCCCAGTGACAGTAGGGGCAGCAAGGCACGTATTGTATTATTGCCACCGAGGATAAAAATATGGGGGTTTCATCATATTGCTTTAGTTAATTCCTCTACATCATGTCATCTTGCTTAATGCGTTACTCCATTCTTTATGAACTTAATACTCTAGATGCATCCTGGATAGTTGACGTGTGGAGAAATAGTAGTAGATACAGAATCGTTCTGGTCTACTTGACACGGACGTGATGCCTATATTCATGATCATTGCCTTACATATCGTCATAACTTTGCGCTTTTCTAACAATTGCTCGGCAATAATTTTTTCACCCACCATATTATTTTCTATCTTGAGAGAAGCCTCTAGTGAAACCTATGGCCCCGGGGTCTATTTTCCATCATATAAGTTTCCGATCTACAATTTTAGTTTCCGATCTAGTCTTTATAGAATCTTTGACTTTCCAATCTATAAAAGAAAAATACCAAAAATATGTAGTTTACCGTTTGTTTACTTTTTTCTATCTCTATAGGATCTTACTTTTGCAAGTAACCGTGAAGGGATTGACAACCCCTTTATCACGTTGGGTGCAAGTTGTTTGATTGTTTTTGTAGGTATTCAATGACATGAGCGTTGTCTCCTACTGGATTGATACCTTGGTTATCAAACTATGGGAAATACTTATCTCTACTTTGCTTCATCACCCTTTCCTCTTCAAGGGAAAACCAAATCAAGCTCAAGAAGTAGCAGCCGCAATGGCTCACGGCAAGGTGCCACGCTCCCTATCAGACGGCCGGCAGAGGCAGAAGAGACAAGCATTCAACCACAATGGGAGAGCTTGATATCTCCTGCGCTGCGGATGATTCGTCCACCACACCGCCTCCGGACCTGGACCAGACTAACTCCCCAAGCACCAGCACGAGCATTCGACATCGCCAAGCTCAAGTTATGGCATGGGGCCTGGCCCCGGGCTCCCCCTTTCGGCAGGACCAGCAGAAAGCAGAGGGTGGAGGAGAAGGGATATGAGGATGAATGCCTCTGCTACTCCCCCGCCCCTCCTTTTATAGGCAGGTCGGGGAAGAGAGCCGATCCCACGGCGGGTAACCGCCGCCCTCCTCCACCAATTCAAGAAGGCAGCCCCCCTACCTTGATGCTCTCCCACACCACGCGCCTCTGTTACCTATCCCACTTGATGCATGCAACATACGTGGCTAAGGATACGTGGTGGGAAGTATGAATTGGCAGTTACTCACCCATGCATTAAAGTCATTCACTAGCCATTACCAGAGTGGCCCCATCACGATTGGTGTTACGCGATGCGCGGAAAAACCGGAAACTAGCCCAGTCTCAAGTAATGTGTAACACCCATGATGCGGCTATATCTCCCACGTGTCGGAGCACGACTTAGAGGCATAAATGCATGGTAGGCGTGTCACAAGAGGGGTAATCTTTACACATCCCATGTACTGAATAAGAACGGGATAAAGAGTTGGCTTACAATCTCCACTTCAAACAATACATAAATATCATACATCATCTAGAATACAATCAAGGTCCGACTACGGAACCAACATAAATAAAAAGACAACCCCAAATGCTAGATCCCAGATCGCCCCGACTGGGATCCACTACTGATCAAATAGAAACGGAACAACACAACGAACACGATCTTCATCGAGCTCCCACTTGAGCTGGGTTGCGTCACCTGCACTGGTATCATCGGCACCTGCAACTGTTTGGAGGTATCTGTGAGCCACAAGGACTCAGCAATCTCACACCCGCGAGATCAAGACTATTTAAGCTTATGGGTAGGAAAGGGGTAATGAGGTGGAGCTGCAGCAAGCACTATCATATGGTGGCTAACTTACACAAAAGAGAGCGATAAGAGAATCAATGCACGAACGTGAACTAGAAGTGATCAAGAAGTGATCCTGAAACTACTTATGTTCAAGCATAACACAAGAACCGTGTTCACTTCCCGGACTCCGCCGGAAAGAGACCATCACGGCTACACAAGCAGATGATTCATTTTAAATGAAGTTAAGTGTCAAGTTTTCTACAACCAGATATTAACAAATTCCCTTCTACCCATAACCGCGGGCACGGCTTTCGAAAGTTCAAAGCCCTGCAGGGGTGTCCCAACTTAGCCCATCACAAGCTCTCATAGTCAATGAAGGATATTCCTTCTCCCAGGAAGACCCGATCAGACTCGGAATCCCAGTTACAAGACATTCCGACAATGGTAAAATAAGACCAGCAAAGCCGCTCGGATGTGCCGACAAATCCCGATAGGAGCTGCACATATCTCGTTCTCAGGGCACACCGGATGAGCCAGACATTGGGTTGGCATAGACCCTGGTTGCCCAGGGGGCGCCGGACATCGCTCAGGTTGGACCAACACTTAGAGAAGCACTGGCCCAGGGGGGTTAAAATAAAGATGACCCTTGAGTCTGCAGAACCCAAGGGAAAAAGGCTTAGGTGGCAAATGGTAAAACCAAGGTTGGGCCTTGCTAGAGGAGTTTTATTCAAAGCAAACTGCCAAGGGGTTCCCATAACACCCAACCGCGTAAGGAACACAAAATCACGGAACATAACACCGGTATGACGGAAACTACGGCGGCAAGAGTGGAACAAAACACCAGGCATAAGGCCGAGCCTTCCACCCTTTACCAAGTATATAGATGCATTAAAGTAAATACGATATAATAATGATATCCCAACAATATCCATGTTCCAACATGGAACAAACTTCATCTTCACCTGCAACTAGCAACTCTATAAGAGGGGCTAGGCAAAGCGATAACATAGCCAAACAACGGTTTGCTAGGAAAGGTGGGTTAGAGGCTTGACATGGCAATATGGGAGGCATGATATAGCAAGTGGTAGGTATCGCGGCATAGCAATAGAGTGAGCAACTAGCAAGCAAAGATAGAAGTGATTTCGAGGGTATGGTCATCTTGCCTGAGATCCCGCAAGGAAGAAGAACGAGTCCATGAAGAAGACAAACGGACGTAGTCGAACGGATCTCACAACTCCGGAATGGAACCGAAGCTAACGAGAGAAGCAGCCCGGAAAGAAGCAAACAACATAGTAAACAACCATCGCATAAGCATGGCATGATGCACAACCAAGTATGATGCATGTCCGGTTTAATGAAGCATGGCATGGCAAAGTGCACAAACAAAACTACAAGTTAAGTGGAGCTCAATATGCAATGAGTTGCATATTGATGAAACACCACATCAATTATTTAGTTCTCTCCCGTTTATGTACCCAACAATATTAAATGTTGTTAAGCATGGCAAGAGGTGAAGCAAAATAAAACTACCTATCTAGGCAAGTTTAAATGAGGCCGGAACAACAAACAACAATTCCGGTAAATCCACATATACATATATTAGGTTTGGTACTGATCTGCCCTAAAACATATTTTAGAGTTGTTAAACATGCAAAGTAAGGTCACCATGTTAAAATAGGCATTTTTTTACCCCATTTACATATAAAGTTTGTTAGGTTTGGAGCTACGGTTATTTAGTTATGAATTAAAACATTTTAACATGGCATATGAGCAAAATTAAACAAACAACATTTTAAACATGTCAAACATGCACGAAAGTTGGATATTATGAAACTAGATGAAATTCTAGTCAAGTTACATATATAATTCATTTTAAACCGATGCACGGTTATTAAGTTATGATATGCATGATGTTTGAGGGCTAAACTGTAAAACTAGCAAATCTTTGGATAATTGCTAAAAATGCAGCGCAGGAAAAAAACATACTATGGGCCGAAACTGGCAGGCCCAACTGCACAGGGGGAGGTGGGCGGCTGCTCACCACTGGGCCAAGCCCAAGTCGGTGGCGAGGGAGAGGCCGGCAAGCTTCGGCTGGGCCTCGGTGCGAGTGTGGGCCTTGGCGCTGGGCTAGAGGCACGCTGGGACTTTACGGCTTGGCGAATGCACGGTCAACATGGGGCGGCTGCATGCGCTCGTTGCTGAAGAACAGCGAGAACAACCACGTTCAGGGCGACGGACGGCGGGAACGGCTCTCTGACGAGGAGGCACGGAGGAGAACATGGAGGCCCGGATCCGGACGGGATCCGCCTGATCCGTCCGTTTCCGTCGGCGGTGGTGTAGATCCGGCGATGGCGAGCTCGGCTCGCGCTCAACAATGGCTGGTGTGGCTCCTGTAGAACGGGAGAGAGGGAGACGTGAGAAGGGAGGAGAAGGAGACATGCAGGGGAAGGAAGGAGAGCAGGGCAGTGACCTGGCGGCGGAGGCGGCCTGGTGAAGGTGCTCGCCGGCGGGGAGGCAGCTCCGGTGAGGTGGGGCAGGACTCCTCATTCCCTCGATCCAGCGGGATAGAGGAGGGAGCGGCTCGGGCATGCGGGGAGCCTCTGGGCACGAGGGGAGCTCGTCCAGGCCCAGATGGGCTCGGGTGGGCCGCGAATGGGCCTGGCGCGCTGGAGGAAAGGACCGGGGCGACGTGGAGGACTGCCAGTGGCTGCGGGAAGCGGGGTAGGCGATGTGGCGGCGCCCGGTTGGCCGGGGCGACGCCTCTGGTGGCGGCGCGGCCTCTAGGCCGGCGACAATTGGCGTTGGTGGGGTGGTTTTGCGCTAAAATCGAGGAGGGAGGAGGCTGGCGGCTGCGGGGACCCCGAGGGGGAGGCTAGAAGGTAGGTGTAGGCTAGAGTAGACCAAATTTGGAAGGGAGGGGGTTTATATAAGGTAGGAGCTAGGGTTAGGGGGTTTTGGGAGCTTCCGGAGCCTCGATCGCGATCCGACGGTTCCGGTCGGAGGGTGGATTTGGTGGGCTGTGAAGAGAAGGTTTGGGCTGAGATGAGAGGGAATGAGTGCAGCCCGGCAGCTGTTCCCGGAGACTGAAAACGTCTGACATTAGACCGACTATATTGCCGCTATAATTATTCGTTGGGGCATCAAACGAACTCCAAATGCGATTAAACTTGGCAGGCGACCTACTAACAACATAACAACACTGCATGCCAACTTTCAACCCATTCTGAGAACATTTTATGGCCACTTATAAAATAATATTTCGGATGTGTCGCGGGCGCGTGCAAGTGTGTCTGGGCTCAGAACAGACAACGGAAAGAACGAGGAGACCGGGGAGGATGCAAGTTTTGAAAACATGATGATGCAATGCACATGATGACATGACAAGATGCAACACGCAAGCGAATGACATGGCAACGACAATGAATAACTGGAAGACACCTCGCGCATCAGTCTCAGGGTGTCACATAATGAATAAGCAAACAAGATATCAAGGGGTCAGCCACTTCTACGCCCCCACCTATGCACTAGTTAGGGCGTACCCCGGCGATGCCCGGCAGTGCATTCGAGCCAGGCCCGGGGGCTCCTATCGATGCAATGAACCCTAGGTCCTTTGTCCAGACTGTGCCCATGCCCAAGAACAAGATTAAAGCACCAAGATCAGATCAAAGCACGTGAGATCAGTTCTTTCAAGGATCAAAGTATAGATCAAGAAGACCAAGACTAGACAGAGAGACAAGATACCACTATGATAAGAACCTCCCTTGCCAGGCAGGTGAGCCTGGCGAGGTTGGGGTTACCCCAGAAGCGAGCCTCCAAGATCGCCTCGGCTGGCCAACCAGGGCTCACGGAGGTGAACCACTCCACCACACCACCTCACAGCGACGCATATCGTCGATCAGTGTGGTGTCAAGCTCCTAAGTGATTAAGTGGCTGCTCCCTGCCACATGGCAGCCACTTCCTACAGAAAATACCTCCAAGCAACACCCATCGTGAGACGTGTCAAGCAAGGAGGTGCGAAGCTGGCAAAACAGCCCAGCAGGGCCTGCCGAGCAAGCTGTGATGTGAAACTGTGCAGCGCATTTCATGCGCTCTTTCAGCCTACAGAGTTAGTTATGATAGCACTATTTGCTATCTAATCAGTATGTAAAGACCGATTTGCCACTATGGTGACCCATTGATCTATAAAAGGAGGCCCATGGCAACCGTAGAAAGGATTCGGACCCCGTCACACTCATACGCGCGTAGCCACTATTGCCTCGAGGCAACCTTGCTGGGCAAGAGCACTTCGTTTTTCCAACATCAATCCACCAAAGCAGGAGTAGGGTTTTACGTCTCACGACAGCCTGAACCTGGGTAAAAAAAGTGCATGTGTGATCTCTGTCATGCTGTGTAACGCTTCTCCGCTCTTTGTGCAACGTGCCCATCCCCCTGCCGAACTAAAAGGGGCTCATGGACCCATAGGTGGTCATGGTTTCCCATGACAGGCGACGACATGCCGTGGTAAAAATATTGTCCCATTTGGGGTAGGTTTAGGTAGGGAACGAGCCACCTTGCGGGATGAAACGATATCTGTTCCCTCTTATTACTTACAAAAAATTTCTCATGTCAACATAGACAATAGGAGTGGTGTGTCAATTTTTGGGATTTTTCGGGGTTCACTTGGACATTTCTATACATTAACTAAGTTTTCTATGCATTTATGTGCATAATTCAAATTTGACCTACATGCACGTGCTCCAGTGCATATAAATGGGTTCAAAATTGAAATGGTTGTCCTTGGTTGCATGCTTAAGTCCCATGCAAAAAATGAGAATGAATGTCAAACACCTTGCCACTATCGCTCGGCCGCTAACATTCAGATACACGGTTTTTAAATTTCAGTAAATCAAAAACACGTCTAAAATTTATGAAACTTGACATGATGGCATGGAACAACATCAACATGTCGTGTTAAAAATATTGTCCCATTTGGGGCAGGTTGGGGTATAAGCTTCTCACAAACCAGAGCTTCTCACAACAAGCCTCATACGGTAGAGAACGTTTCACCTTTCTAGACAAAAAGATATTCGCTGCATCTTCTTGATTTCAATTTTTTTTCTAGTGTCAACATAGAACAACATGAGTGGTGTGTTAATTTTAGGAATTTTTCGGGGTTCGTTTGGACATTTTTATACATTAACTGAGTTTTCAATGCATTTATGTGCATAATTCAAATTTGAACTAGAGGCACATCCTCTAATGCATATAAATTGGTTGAAAATTCAAATATGTGTCCTTGGTTGCATGCTTAGGTCCCATGGAAGAAATGGGAATAAATGTCAAACACCCTGCTATCGTCACTCGGCCGCAAACATTGAGATACATGGTTTTTAAATTCTAGTAAATCCAAAACATGTCTGAAGTTCATGAAACTTGACATGCTATCATGGAGCAGCGTCAACATGTTGTGGTAAAAAATATGTCCCATTTGGGGCAGGTTTGGGTATAAGGTTCTCACAAACCAGAGCTTCTCACAACAGGCCTGATGGTTTCAGTAGGGAATGTGCCACCCTTGGGGACGAAACAATATCCATTGCCTCTTTTTGTTTTCAAATTTTTTTCTACTGTCAACATAAAATGACAGGAGTGTTGTGTCAAGTTTTGGGATATTTCGGGGTTCGGTTGGACATTTTTATACATTAACTGGGTTTTCTAGGCATTTTTGTGCATAATTAAAATTTGAACTACATGCACATCCTCCAGTGCAGAAAAATGGGTTGACGTATGAAATGTGTGTCCTTCGGTGCATGCTTAGGTCCCATGCAAGAAATGGGAATGAACTTCAAACACCAGGGCACTGTTGATTGCCGGCAAAATGTTGAGATACTTTGTTTTTAAATTCTAGTAAATCCAAAACTCGTTTGAAATTCATGAAACTTGGCATGCTATCATGGAATGGCACCCCGCATGTTGTGGTATTTTTCGTGTCCATTTTGAGAGAAGGTGCACTCGAATAACAGCCAACAAAGGCATTTTGAAAAAATAGCTGCCACTTTAACGTCTCAAACATTTACATAATATAAATCGTGTGCGTTCTGTTAACCATTCACGTGATGTGATGTGTCTGCATTTTAATGGCTATAGGAGGTGCCGTGCGGACAGCTGCTTGACTGAACGGGAGGCGTGCAAGCGCAGTCCGGTGCGTAGGCTCACCGAGAGGCGTGCAAGCTGTCCTCCAATGTGTAGGCTCACCGGGAAGCCTGCAAGCTGTACACTGCGCAGGCTCACTTGGAAGCTAGCCCTTTGACTTCCATGGCCGCCCGCCTTGCTTGCATCCTCTCCATTAATGGCTCCCGAGCCGCTATTTATTACGGGTGGCCTTACTGTTGGCCTCCCATTCCTCTCCCTTCCGGAGAACTCCATGAACGGCATGGTGCAGAAGGATCATCTGCCACTAGTCTTCAAGTTTGGTGAAGTCGACTCCAAGCCAGAGGAGATAGAAAATAAGGAGGAATGGGGCCTCATGGACATGGCCCTGAACAAGCTGGTCGCGGTGGTTCTGCCTCCGTGCCCGTCCCAGCTCCCATCCCTGCGCCCGCGCCAGCGACCATCCAAGTAGCATTGATGGGCTGGTCGCCGAGCACTATCACAGAGCTTGAATCCACAGGCGTTAGCGAGGTCTCCGTGGACCCGCGCGAGCTCATGTACATGCCAGCGCTAGCGCCTGTGCCCGTGCGCGCCCCTCCACCCACCACGGCATCGGTTCCCGTGCGTTTTCCTGCACCTGCCGCGCCTATGCTCGTGCGCGTGCCCCCCTCAGCGGCATGGGACGCCGCCATCGACGACTACCTCGCGGCGCCGCCAGTTGCCATCCTCCCGCACCCGCCCGTCGATCGCGCAACGACATGATGTTTGATTTCCAAGAGAAGAACATTCTGTGCTACCTTGAAGACTTCAACAACGGCATCCCGGAGGATGACAATGACAACGCCGGCATGGCACGCCGCCTCCGCCGCCGCCGGAAATAGTTTTTTGGGTTTAATGTTGTATCTCGATCATATTAATGTAAATTCGTAGTGTGACTGAATGAAAGATATGGTTTGAATGAATTTGCATTTTTCTCTCTTAATGTACAGACTTACCAAACGATTTTCTTTTGAAAAAAATGTCAATGGTTTTCAAATATAAAACACTCATCGCAAACGTTTTAGTTAGAACACCAGTATGCAAACCGACAGCTCCCCCAGGAAGCCAAGGGAAAATGTGCCGAGCAGGATTTCTGCAGCTCTTGATTGCAAACGTTTTAGATAGAACACCTGTATGCAAAGTGAGAGCTATGGTCTTCCCCCGTAAGTCAAGGGAAAATTCGCAGCGCAGGATTTCTGCATCTCTTCAATGCAAACATTTCAGATTGAGTACGGTATGCAAAGCCATACTTCGGCACTATGCCAAGAGAAAATGTGCCGAGCGGGATTTGTACATCCCTTCAACACAAACGATTGTTTTGGATGACCCGTGTGCAAACACATACAAACAATTTGGTAGGATGTGCATCTGTCATATTGGGTATATTGTCATTTGTCAAACTGGAAAGATTGACATTTGTTGATCTAGTAACATTGCCATTTGTCAACCTTGTAACACAGCAATTTGTCAAAATATGCATCTAAAAATCACTAGCACTATCTAATTTTTTCAACTAAAATTAAGTAATTAAGCATAGTTTTCATTCCTAGATTAAGCAGTCATTCTTTATACAAACAGTTCAACTCGATAGTTGAACCGACCAAACTTTTCCCCAATTGTTGTCAACCACGTACTAAAATAGCTAGTTCAACTATATATACTACCTAATTTAAGTACATTGTATAGTTTCACCACATCTATCAGTCAGATGAATTGTACAAAATAGCCCCTAAATACTACTACTACGGAGGGGCTTTGTACTACTTCCGAAAGACTCTCCTCTGCCGAGGGCTCTCAGTAAGAGGCAAAGGAGGATCCTACCGATGAGCTGGACAACTGCAACACGGTGACTGCCGTTGCTACACCTTCAACGATTCTCACCTCAAACGCCCTCAGTCACTCCAGTCGACCCCTCTCGAAGCGGTGGTTCTCCTCGTAGATCTCCTGATTCCTCGCCTCTGCGGCAGCGTGTGTTGCGGCCATGGTGGCAGTAAGGCTCTTTGCATGCTCGACGAGGCGCTCCTCCTCCTCCCGCAGGAACTCGGTGTAGCGCGCAAGGTCGCTGACACACGTGCGGGCCTCCACCTCTGCATCCCTCCTTTGGGAAGCGGTGGCAGAGTGGGTGATGACCCCAGCGGTCGACGGTGGGCCGGCGGCCAATGATGGAGTGGCGGCCACAACCACCACCTCCCACCTTCGGGCCACGGCGGCACAGCGGGTGATGGCCATAGTGGCCGGCAGTGGGGTGGCCGCCACGACGGCCACCTCCCACCTTCGGGCCATGGCGGCGGAGCAAACGATGGCCCTGGCTTTCGATGCTAGTGTGGCAGCCACGGCGACAGACGGTGTGGTGGCGGCTATGGCAGCCGGCAACAGCTGCCGATGGGCAGCGACAGCGGAGCGTGTGGTGGGTGTTCCACACACACCCAACAAGGACGCCACGCACACTACACTACGTCGGGGACTACGCTGCCACGGTGTAGCCTCCCAGCTGGAGCTGTCCTCTGATGACGGCGGAGTGGCTGAGCGACGACGATGGACCGGTGCCATTGGCAATTGTGGGAGAAGCAAACGAGATAAGCTACATGGAGGGAGGGGAAAGTGCAACATAGGACTCGCCAGCCATGAGGGTTTATGTAGCAGGCCGGTAAGCATTAGGATTTGGAGGGATTTCACCAAGTTGGGCTGGAAGGTTGCGCAGGAACCTACGAGGTTGCGCGGGAACAGGCTCACCAATGATTCATTTGTGCCACTTCGAGCCACTGTTTGGCCAAAAGAACGCCCCCGTGTGTTGCGCAAGCTTGCGCTGTAAGCCGTTTGCAGCAGCGAGCTGACAAGACGTGCGAGAGGAGGACGAAAAGCCACGTACACATAAGGTTAATAAAAAAACGTTTGTGATTTAATTACCTACTATAACCCCGTCCTGCTTTATAAGTAGGATTTAACTAATAAAATACCAATGCGTGTCGCCAAAGATTATATCATTGGATTCGTATTTGAACATAATTTCCAATTATACAACTTTTATGAGATGCATTAACATTTTGTTGGTTAAATTTAAGGGCAAAGTATGGCACATAATATAAAGGGGACTAATGTGACAGAGGTAGTAGCACACGGCCGCTCTCTACGCAGCGACGCAACTGCCGGCCGGCTTGTAGGCGATCATTCCCTGCATGTTCAACTGCTCTATGCGTGTGGTTGCTCGCGGTTGAGGCGGGCGTAGCGCTGTGCTCGCGTCAAGGATGCGTACACAAGTTGCGAGATGTACATGCAGATAGTTGACATGAGGGAGTGTCTTCTTCCTACCCCAGACGAGGGATCGAGCCACAGAGCAGTGGCGGGAGTGTCACAAGAAGTAGATGACTAGACGATCGTTTCTCCTAGTTTAGAATGCATGCAATTGCTTATTGAGGTGTGTGCAAATGATCTGTATAGTCACTTATGTAACTAGATGTTTATTTGAGTTATATATATATATATATATGTTATTCTTCTATAGACAAAGCAAATCACATGACTTATTAGCATAAATCGTCTGAGTTATTATTGGTCTTCGCACACATTTCTGATTACGGACCTGTTTGCTGCGTATCACAGACATCTTATTCAGTTGAACTGTTTCCATTGTGTTGCCTAATCACACATAGTTCATCCTAGTGAACTGTATGTCATATATCACACACACCCTCATCTGGCTGCCCGTTTCTGTTTTTCTTCATCATCGCTCATAGTTCTTCTGGATTAACCATTTGCCACTCATCGCGCATGCAACTCCAATATGAACCGTGTTTGATGATGCCGCCATCACAAACATTTTGCATCTTTTTGACGGTTTTATTACATCACCGTTTGTAATTGATGCATCACACACAGTTTCATTGAAGGGTCTCTGATTCGACTATCGCGTTTGGACCATCCTACAGTAGTGGAAAGAGCTCATCGCCGCTCGCCACAGAGACTTGTTCCCGCAGCCTGTAGCAACGCATCAAGAAAGTAGAGATCAGTGAGCCAGATCGTTATCTTCCTTCTTCTTTTGCCCTTGCGCATTTCGGGCGTTGCTGCATGTGGCTTTTTTTTAATAATCTTCCTAACTATGTAAGACAATTATTATCCACTTCATCATCCTTATATTCATTAGTCTTGCTATAAGTCGCAGTCGATGCTATATAGGTCCGTCGGATCTTAGATCAAGATCCGCACAAAACTTTCTTTTCAAATTTTCTTTTTTCTCTCTTAAATCTCGGTCGAGTGAGACGTAGCCACGACATGAAACAGGGGTTGCGGCACCGTTAAAGGAGACGTTGGGAGGGAGGTGGGCGGCAGACAGAGGTCAAAGGGCTCCCCTCCCGATGAGCACACGCAAGAGACTAATCGCACGCCTCCCGTACTGAATAGCTACCCCGAACGACACCTCCTAGCCAATAAAAAAAGGAGACGCGCGGCGGCATGTAAATGGTAAGTAGAACGCCCACAGTTTCAATAATACTTGTGTTTCCGATTTGTAACGTGGCAACACTTGTTCCAAAATGACTTTGTTGATTGTTAATGTGTGCGCCTTCGCAAATCCGACAAAAATTTACCGCAGCATGTTGGTGCCATGCCATGACACCATGCCAAGTTTCAAGATTTGCAGGCAAGTTTTGGATTTACGAGAATTTTAAAAGCAAGTTTCTCAATGTTTTCGGTCGAGCCAAGATGCCTAGATGTTTTAATTCCATTCCCACTTCTTCCATGGGACCTAGAAGTTCACCCAAGTGCACATAAATGATTTTCCAACTAATTTTTCACACTAGAGCATGCGCTTGTACTTCAAATTTGAATTATGTGCATTAAATGCCTATAAAATCAATTAATGTCTAAAAGGGCCAAACGAACCCGAAATAATTCCAAATTTTAGCATGAAACTCCTATTTGGTCTAAGCTGTTTGTGTAAAAAAATCAAGGTAGGAGAAGGTAGTGTATGTCATTTCGCACACGGACATGACACGTTCCCTCACGGAACCACAAGCCTTCTTGAGAGAAGCTCTAGTTTGCAAGAAGCTTATACCAAAGCTTGTCCCAATTCGGCCAAAAAAATTACCAGAGCATGTTGGTGCCATGTCATGACACCATGCCAAGTTTCATGATTTTCAGGCGTGTTTTGGATTTACAGGAATTAAAAAACCAAGTGTCTCAATATTTCCGGCCGAGCCACGATGCCCAGATGTTTGAATTCCAATCCCATTTCTTGTGTGGGACCTACAAATTCACCCAGGGACACACATGTGATTTTTCAACCATCTTTGGTGCACTGGAGCTTGTGCTTGTAGTTCAAATTTGAATTATGCACATTAAATGCCCAGAAATTCAATTAATGTATAAAAAGGTCAAACGAACCCAGAATAATTCCAAAATTTAGCACGAAACTCCTATTTGGTCTAAGCTGCCTATGTACGAAAATTAAGGTGGGAGGAGGCAGTGTATGTCGTTTCGCACACTGAGGTGACACGTTCCCTCTCAGAACCACGAGCCTTCTTGAGAGAAGCTCCAGTTTGCAAGAAGCTTATACCAAAGCTTGTCCCAATTCGGCCAAAAAAATACCATAGCATGTTGGTGCCATGTCATGACACCATGCCGAGTTTCATGATTTCCAGTCGTGTTTTGGATTTACATGGATTAAAAAACTAAGTTTCTCAATATTTTCGGCCAAACCACGACGCCCTAATGTTTGAATTCATTCCCATTTCTTTCATGGGACCTAGAAATTCACCCAAGGATACACATGTAATTTTTCAACCAACTTTGGTGCACTGAAGCATGTGCTTGTAGTGGGAACTGCTGTTGCCGCTGCCGCGACCGCGTCCCGGTACATCTTGTCCACACATATGATTGCACCCTTCTCATCTGATGGGATGGCGATGACTCCCAGAGGCCCGGGCATCTTCAAGGTGTTGTAGGCATAGTGGATGCCGCCATGAACTTAGCCAGGGCCGGGCGTCCAAGAATCCCATTGTACAGCATGGGGAGATTGACCACATCAAACACAAACTTCTCAGTCTGGTAGTTTAGTTCTCCCCCAAACATTACCGGCAACATGATCTTTCCCTTAGGATGGCTCCTGCCGGGATTATCTCCTTGAAATGTGGCGGTAACCTCTAGCTCTTCCTATGCTATCTGAAGCTTGTTGATAACAGCTGGGGAAATCATATTCAACCCAGCCCCGCCATCCACCAGCATCTTTGTGACCTTGAGGTTGCGGATCATTGGGGAGACCAACAATGGCAAACACCCTACTGCAGTGGTACATCTAGGGTGATCCTCTTCATCAAAGATGATGGGCGTACGGGACCATTTGAGCGGCTTCCGGGCCTCTGGCGCTGGTTCCACGGCATCGACTTCTCGCGCCCACTGCTTGAGTTGGCGGTGAGAGCTGTGTAGAGATGCACCCCTGTCAATGCACATGGCGTCAGTGGCCTTCTGAATCTCTTGCTCACTAGTTCCCTCTTCTTCCCCTCCATCACACTCATCATATCAAGCTTCCTTCTCTCAACCTCTGGCAGGCTTTCCTTGGTTCCGAAAGGGCTTGCCGGGGTGATTTACTTCACCGCCTTAGCCCTCACCGCCAGCAATATTCTGACATTTTTCCTTGTCATGCTTCTCATACTATGCTCTTTGTCTCTTGACAAGCTGCTCAACATGATAACACTCTTGGAGGTCGTGGACCTTGGTCCGATGAATCTTGCAATACAGCCCATCACCTTTCCCGACTTTCTCGGGAGCAGCGGCTTCCTAGTAGTCAGTGCACACGGCAGCTTCCTTGCCGGGGGCCTCAGCTTTGGCCTTCTTGCCGGTACTAGGCATACCCAATCCTTCAACAGTCATCACTACCTCATCCCTCTACTTCTTACTGTGTTTCTTGCTTTTCTTCTAACTGGTTGATTCATCATCATTGATGAATCAACATTGGTGCAATCTTCCTCTCCGGGAAACTTCCTTCCCTCCTCCATCCGAGCACACGTATCCACTAGTGTGTAAAGCTCCTTCACAGTCTTGGGCAACCGCATGTTCATCTTGGAACGGGTACAATGGTTGGGCACATTGGACTGGAAGGCAGCTATTATGGATGCCGGATGGATATTTGGGATATTTCTATGAAATTTTTTGAATCTCTGCAAATACTTACAAAGGGTTTCTCCTTCCTTCTGTTGGAGAAGTTGCAAGTTGCTGGGCCTGTCGGGTTCTTGGTGGCCGCCTGTGAAGGCGCCAATGAACTCATGGCACAGGTCAGCCCATGATGAAATGGAGTTCTCCGGTAGGTGCATCAGCCAAGACATCACATTGGACTTGAAGGCCATGGGGAAGTAGTTGGCAAACACCTTCTCATCTCTTCCCCTGGCAGCCTGAACAACAATGGTGTAGATGCTTAGGAACTCTACTGGGTTCAGCTTCCCATCGTACTCCTCGGGTCTCTCTGGATTAAACGTGCGGACGGACGGCCAACGGACTTGCCGTAGCTCACAAGTAAAGGCAGAGCAGACAGCCTCGAAAGGTAGGCACCCGCCAATATCGAGCGCGGGCTCATCAATGTCGGGGTCATCGCACCCGTCGGTCCGATGGAGGTCGTCGTGGCGTTGCTTGCCGACGCGCGTATCTCCTCTCCTCCTATCCTTCGGGGCTCATTGTTGGCCTAGACGTGCTCGAGGGTCAGAAGAGGCCATCGAGACGTTGTCGAGGTCTTGATTCTGTCGCGCTTGCGCGGGCTGCCATGGCGGGGACTGCACCATTGGGATGGCCCCTTCTGTACGGTCAACAGCATGAGCTGTTGTTGTCGCTTGGGGAGGCCGTGGTGAGCCAGCTCGTCGTGAGCCGCCAGCTTCGGTGAAACCGAGCATACTCTGGATGGTGGCACGCCATTCGTCCATCTGCTCGGCCGCTGGCGGAAACCTCAGTAGCAGCTGAGCCCGCGCCATGGCCACTGAAGCTGTACTTCGTATGGGTGATGATGAAGTCGATCGCACCGTCGCCCGACTTCTCACGGTGCCAACGGCGGCGGCACCACGCAACCGCTGCTGCTGCGGGGCATGTAACAGCCCCAAAATTGGGTTATCAATTTTTGTGTTGTTATTCCTTCCTGGCAATCATTTTCAAATCTTTCTCCTGAGTTTGTTGGATGATTCTGAGAATCTAGGAAACTTTGAACATTTCAAAACCTTGCCTCTGCCTTTGATGTTGGGCGCATCATTTCAAAACCCATGCAAACCCTAATTCCAATTATTTGGAATTTGTATATTTCCTTTTTGTGATTACAAAGGAGCCATCATTTCCTTTGATCTGTTGATCTTCCAACTCTTCTCAGAGGCCCTCCTATCCTTTCAAATCTTGGATATGCAAAAATATTGCTAAGTCTTATGCAATATTTTCCATTTGGGATTTATTCCTTTTCTTGCCTTTCTGAGGAATAAAATTCAAAGGCGTAGCTAGCCATATCCTAAAGTCATGAAAATTTGTGGAGGTGATATTTATGTCTAATCCTAGCTGTGGCAAAAATATTGGCCATATTTAAATAAGGAAAATTGCCTTTTCCTATTTTAAGCCAATATTCCCTTTCTGCCATTTTTCAAGGGAGCTACCATTTTTACAGCAAGGAAAATTCCTAAATAATTTGTGGAACTTGTACTTGTTTTATCTTCATCATTTACATCTAAACCCATGCTTCAAGGGACATAATTTGAGCACATGATCCAATGCAAGTTTCTACCCTGTCTGAAAGTTTTGCAAAGGAAGTGCTTGAACCCTTGATCCGTTTGAGCTGAAATTTTGCAGGGTCATTAACATTGATAAATCACCTCTGGATACCAAAAATCAGCTCAATCCATCTATCCAACCTTCCGTGGTAATTTTCTCAAGTTTTTGTTCCGATTGCTTATTTGTGAAGGAAGTACCTTCATGGATGATCAAAAATGAGCTGAAACTTCTCCAGCTGTATCTAATGATCATACCATCACCCTCCTCCAAGATTCATCTCATCCCATTGATCCATGTGAGCCCAGGATCAATTCTTTGTTTCTGTCCCAATTTCCAGCTTATGAAGCAAGTATATTTTATCTTGCTCCATTATGGCTGATAATTTTCCCAAGCCTTCTTCTATCCATATTACCTATCTCCACAAGATTTTGACTCAGTTCATCAAGCCAATAATTACCTAGAATTTTCTCAAGATTTTGGGCAAAAAAGATGTTTGTGAAACAAGTACCACTTTGGAAGCTCCAAATGGTATGAAATTTTTACAATGTCTCTGTATGTCCAAATTACCCTGCCACCTCCATTATTAGCCCAATCTAACACTCATAGAGAGTGCCCCTTCCTCATTTAGTTTTTGGACCAGAATTAGCAGTTGCAAAGCAACTATGCTAAGCACTTGTCCAAACCACCCCCAAATTAGCAGGACCATAGTCCTTCCTACCCTAAACCTCCCTGACAACAAGTTTACTCCTTAACCTCACTACATTGATCCCAAGAGCATGGTCAAGTTTGCTACAGCAACCTTGTGAAGCTTGGCTCTCTCTGATCACTATGCCTCTTCCTGTTCCATTGCCTCATCTTTAATGCATATTGGAAGGACTTCACTGCTGACATGGTTTGGCATGAAGTAGCAGGCCAGAGCGCGCCTTGTCCGTGGTGATCACGAGGGGATGCCAGCCAAATCGGTGGTCTAGCCACTATTGGCGTCGGCAAGACTGCCCCGGCCGGTTTTAGTTCGTCCGAGCGTGTCCAACCGCCTCCTTGCGACGTCATGTTCCCCCTGGACTCCTCTCGCCCTTCGTTTTCTTCCTCGACGTGCCGTCACCGTCGCCGCACAGTGCGCACCCGTGAGCTCTGTTGTCTTCCACCCTGGTGTCCTCTTCCTCCTCTTATCCCCGAGCTCTGCTCGTCTCCGTGAGCCTCTATGCCTCGTCCGCTTCCCCCTCGTCGCCTTCCCATGCCCCCCCCCATGAACGATGAGCACGCCAGAGCCGAGGCCAGACTAGCTCAGTGCCATCCGGCTCGGGTGCCCTCGCCCCGGCTATAAATAGCCCGCCCGCGAGCCGTGCGAGCACACCAGCGGCTCCTCCTCACTTCTTGACGCCTCCCCACGCTCCACATTCCCTCCCAGAGCCGTTCCCCGACCCCCACCATCGCCATGGCCGCCGCCTCGGGTCCTGCTCGATTACGGCGATGTTGTGCCCCTCCCTCCAGTTCTCCACCACCACTGCCTTCCCCAGGGTCCAGCGAGCCTCTCCATGGCCTTGGCCTTTCCTCTCCCCCACCAGAACACCATAGCCGGCGGCTGTCGAACCCCTCTCCACCGCGGGCAACACTACTCCATCTCCTAAGCTCCCCACCGGCAATGGAGACCACTACTAGATGCGCCTCGCTCCCCTGAGCAGTCGCTGTCGAGGTGGCCGCCTCCCTCGGCCAGGCGCGCACCCGCGCGGGAGGAAGAAGAAGGCCACATGTCAAAGACTCAGCCGAGTCCACGTCAGATAAGTGGAGACGCCCCAGGCACTTTACGTTTTCCCTTAATCAAAGACGTATTGTTCGAAATACGCATTCCGTTCTCTGAAAACGCATTTCCTCATATGCTCTTTCAGTTTTCAGCCCCGCCCGCCGAAGTGCTTATATTGTGAACATTCACTGTTTAGTGCCTTTTCTGCCTCAGAAGTTAACAGGCATAAAATCGTGGCTCCGATCGAGGTGACTCCAACGCTCACATTCTCTGTTTGTTGAGCTCTTTTTGATGGGTATATTTTCATTATGTTTGCACATCCTAAAAATACCCATTTTGCCCTTGCCCTAATCCAGCACCTTTGAGAGAGAACCCCTCTCCGGCAAATTTTTCCGCGAAGTGATAACACTTCTTCCCGGAGTATTCCTCGACCCCATGCAAGCCAACCTCTTATCATGAGCCCCGAACTTGAACATTGACTTTGCTTGCACCTTGTGTGTGTGTGTGTATAGTTGCAGTTGTTTCCTATCGGTTTTGTCTGTAGTTATTTCAGTTGTGGTATATATTGTATTGCTTGCCATGTCAAGCTGACCTTTCATGATATCTTTTGCCATGCTAGTTAGTATGTTGTTACTGATAATATCATGCCTCTGTTGGGGATTAGTTTCATGCCCGTAGTATTGATGTTATGATGATTCTGTTACATTGTTGATATGCTAGTGATTTGTTTCGCCTTGTCCCATATGCTATAATTGTTCACTTGAGAAGCTTGGTATTTCGTTGATGCATTTGTATGCTGCATGCTCATAGTTGCATTCATGTTAAATATGCTCATGATGATGGAGAAGATAATAACATGACTTAATAATAACAAACCTCCTCCGTCATCACTGGGATCGAGTCATAGTGCCACCAAATCGAGCTTCTCCAGTGCAGCCACACTTGCCTTTTATGGGAGGGCCCTAATGCGATCTATTGTCATGCCTCTCGCTGGTGCCTCCAATGAGGGAAGGTTATGGGCGCGCGCTACCCTGATCAAGTAGGCGGACATAAGCCTTGTGAGCCCAAGTTTGGTTATGTACACATGTCCCCGTTTGGGACCATTTATTGTTTTGCCACGACGGTGGCCATTGATGCCTTGGTAGGCACGAGGCCACCCATGACTTAGCCCAAAGGGGAGTTGGTCTGAGTGGTCGGGAGAGTGTCATGGCAGTAGAGCCGTTTTGTCGGAACGCTGTTGGTCCACCCGAATGGGAGTGCGAGGCCATGGGTTCCGTGGTGTGGGTAAAGTGTACTACCTCTGCAGAGTGTGTGTTAAATCTATCGATAGCCGTGTCCTCGGTCATGGGCACAGTTCGCAGTAGGTCACACTATCGGTTCTCGGTCGAAATGGAGGACAAACCTAATATAACTAATGTGATATAAAGAACATGGTGACTTGGTCTATGAGATAGTCACAAAATGTCACGGAGTTGTTTCGGATATGATCACGAGATGAGATCTCGGTGAGTCATGATTTTGCCTAGAGAGGCAGTGGATAAGTAAGTGATTGATGAACAGTATGTCTTCACGGGAGGTAACTGGTAGTTTATTTTCATGCATGAATCCATGTCTCGTAGATACGTCTATGCCATGCCATGTTATGAATAAGATGCTATGCTATGCCATGTTATGATTAAGATGCTATGCTATGCCATGTTATGATTAAGATGCTATGCTATGCCATGTTATGTTGTTGCCATGTTAGAAATAAGTTTTGATATGCCATGTTATTGCTATGATGGTAGATGCTATGATGTTGCCCATGATTAGTTTGATCTATGTCTCTTGTTAATATCATGCCATGCTTGGTTTTTGTTATGAGGTAGGTTGTTGCATGCACTTGGTTCTTGCTTTGTCATCTGCTTGTTTGGATGCTATATATTTGGTTGTCTTGAAAGTACATTCAATGTACTGACCTAGCGTGTCATGCTAGTTTGTAGGTCGTTCCTGGATTGTTTGCTTGTTTGGTCGTGCTAGGCTGTAACCTTGCCAGTCCTGTGAGTTGTGGAGCCTAGCCAAAGTTGATGAGCCGCCAAACCAAGACTTCTGCCACCATTTAGATAGCCTTAGAACTATGCCAGATGATTGTATTCATCAATGATGTAATCTTCTATACATGTATTTGATGAATATTCTTGTACCTGGAATGCTGTATCATGGACATGTCATGCGTTAGGTGTTAACCTGGGCTGACGTGCGAAGGCCCCCTGCTCCATGCAGATTGGGGTGCCACAGGGCAACCACTTGAATGTGGTGCGGCGAAGGCGCTCGAGGGTCAGCGGCTCCGTCGGGTGTAGTGGCTTGGTTGAACCGTTCCGGGGGAGGTGCACATCCTGCGACGCACCCGTGGTGGGAGCGGTCGGAGGGCGACGATTCGCCCCGGTCCATGCGCCATTGTTGCGGTTATGCCCGTCGGCAGGGGAAAGGGGCATAGAAGGAGTAACCCCTTCGCCCATACCTTGTGGAGCATGGCCATTGGGGTGTTGCTGATGCTGCTCTCCTCCAATGCCTTCGGCTCCTGCATCGGTCACGGGGGAAGTGGTGACGGTGCCGCCTGCTCCGACCACATTCCCAGCAGCGTCCGCATCCTCACGTGGCTCCGCACCCCCCGCAGCGTCGGAGGCCACAGGCGACGGAGCCTTCAAGGTCAATGGGTGAGCCGAAGGACCGGGTTTCTTCTTGGGCGCCATGTTTGATAGCGTCATCAAAGATGAAGATGTTGACGAAGATGACGCGTTGTGCACGCCTTCAGGTTCGCGCAAGCGAGCCCCCCTACCTGATGCGCCAAAGATGTCGTGGGAAACCACGACCACCTATGGGACCAGGAGGCCCCTTGCTGGTTCAGCAGGGGGACATCGTGTTGCACAAAGAGCATACGAGCGTGGGGCAGCACAACAGAGATCACACAGGCACTTTTACCCAGGTTCGGCCGCCGTGAGGCATAAAACCCTACTCCTGTTTTGGTGGATTGATGGTGGAAAGGTAGTGGTGAAGCGTAGTACACTTGTCTGGCAGGGGTTGCCTTAGGGCAGCAACAACTACGCGCATATGGGGGTGTGAGTTATCCAACCTTCTAACCTCTTCTACAGTTGCCATGGGCCTCCTTTTATAGATCAAGGGGTTACCACCATGGCAAAGAAGTCATTATGCACTGATAAGATAGCAAGTAGTGCTATCATACCTAACTCTGCAGGCTGACAGGGCGCATTAAATGCACCGCTCAACGTCACATCATTGGTCGCCCAGCAAGGCCTGCCGAGCCGTCTTGCCAGCTTCACGCCTGCTAGCTTGACACGTCGTAGGACGGGTGTCATCTGTGGGGTTTTCCTGTAGGGAGTGTGGCGAATGGGTGCCAATTAGTCACTCTGCGGCTTGACACCATAATGATCGACGATGTGAGTCGTGGTGGAATGGTTGGTGAGGTGGTCTTGACTCCATGAGCCCCAGTGGACCCTGCCAACAGGCCTTGGCTGTCCGCTTCTAAGTGTGGCCTCGCCCCTTGTTGGGCTCACCTACCCGTCAAGGGAGGCCTTTCTTCCGATGGTGTCTTGCTTCTTTGGCTTGACCTTGGTCCCTCTAATCTGCATGTTGATCCTTCGATTCTCTTGGTCCTTTGTACTCTGACTTGGGCTGGTGCTTCGATCTTGTTCCCATTCCTGTGCACAGTCTGGGCAACAGACCTAGGGTTTGTTGCACCGACAACCACAAACAGTTTACTAGAAAGAATCATGTGGGATGCGATATAAAATATCTTGGCGCACCGTCTTGTCTAGCTTATGCAGGAAGCTTCGTCGTCTACAATCCATCACCCGCGCTTGAACCACACTTGCACGCCAATTTCTCGCGGCACCGAGCGAAATTTTTCTGCCACCGTAGAAATATCTATCTCCCCGCCCCTCCCTCCCACCAAAAGCCACATTTGCACTGTTCCTCCTTGCTTTCCAAGATCAAACCTTCACTGCTGCTTACTGGCAGATCAGCCTCCTCACCGGTGACCCTTCTTCTTGCAGCGCTGCCTCCTCGCCAGCGACCCTTCTTCTTGCAACGCCGCCTTCTCATCGGCGACCCTTCTTCTTGCTGTGTGGCCTCCTCGCTGCCGACCCTTCTTCTTGCTCCGTGGCCTTGTCGATATGGTCAGGTAATCCACACCCCACCCACACCATCCTCCTTTTTCCTTGTCCCACATGCCCCGACCGACGGCGCGACACCTTCCGCCGAAATCATTGGCTCTGTCCTCCAATTAAGCACTGCCCACAACCATTTTGCACGGAGTATAATGTGGAGCTCAGTAGCATCTGGCACCAAAGAAGCAAATTGTGGCCGCACATGCGCACGAGGTCACTATGGCTGCCATGCGTGCCGACTGCCAGATCTTGGAGGAGCACCTCGTCTTTGAGGCCACCGTTGACACTGCCACACGGTTGTCTACTTTAAAATACAGTTCATGTTGTTTTCTCGAGGCGACCGCCAGTGCCTTCTAGTGATTTGTCCTCTGTAATGTTAGTATGCAATCTGATGATCAGTTAACAGTTTGGTCCGTTGAAATGTAATGTTTAGTTAACAGTTTGGTCCAACAATTGCTACATTTCATAGTACTATTCTCAAGCATTCTTTGTTTTGTTAAGTATCTTATCTTCTAGTACATGTTTCTATTCTGCAATGTCGTGCTTAGTTAACTGTTTTGGTTCATTTGGTCTGCTATCCATTTAACTGTTTGGTTCAATTCTACAATTTGATTTTCATTTGTTCTGGGTACAATTTTGTATTGTTATGCATGTGAGAAATAAATCGAATTTGGTTGTACTAAATACATATTCTACTGATAATATGTCAACTCTCAGTTAACCTGATCAAGATCTTCCTTATGTGTGTTCCAGGGAAACAATGGGAGACACTGTGTTTAACCATCCAGGTTTGCTCATGCATGGTCCTTTCGCTAATAGCACATTATCGTGTAGTTACATGAATCATTCTAGTATTTAGGTTTCTTACAATTCGGTCTTGCACATGTAGGTCATGCTGTCAGAGGCTTAGACCCACTGTTCGCCCCATTTTGCGTATGGGGAAATGCGATGCCCATGAAAATCAGTCAAGTCAAGAAACTCAGAAAGATTGTTAGGATGAAGAAACTTGCAACGAATAACAGCAAGATCTTTGTTTGCACAATGAAGAAGACATCAGTCAACTCTAGGATGGTACTAACTCTTCTACCTTGTTTTTACCCCTTGCGCCATTTCAAAATTTATAACAGCGATTTATGCATATCTTTGTTTCCAGTACTTTTCAAAGCAGTTCACCGATGATTACCTCTCAAACCACCTACATGGTCAAGAGGCGAGGAAGGTATTCATTCAACACCCACGGTACAATATTCAAGTCTTCCTAAAGAGGACAAAGGTTGGGCGGGCAATTATCCAGAGCCACTGGCCTAAAGTTGCAAGGAAATTCAACATCACTAAGGGCTCAATATTTGCCTTCCGCTTCTGCAATTTCCTAGATGAGATTCATCTGTCTATTTACCATGTACGATGCTACTTTCCAATGGTTTTCAATGTGGCACGTAAACTTGGTGTTGTTGTGTAATGGCATAACTGAATGCTGAAACTATCTGATGAAATTCGATTATGAAATCATGGTTGTCGTTATACGCATCTGAAATATCTAGTGTGTTTTATAAGAAGTGTCAATTTGATTACTACATGGGTTATCAATAAATATGATAATTATCCTTCTTATTGGGGTTTTCTATTGTAGATGGTTACTCAGACAGCACCGTGGGCGATGAACTCAAACAACCCACATGGTTTCTAGAAATTAGGCGTGTTCGATCAACTAACAATCACACACGACTTCCGGCAGAGAACTGTTTGCGTTAGGCCACCTTTCACAAATGTTTCCACACAAAAACTATGTGTGATATAAATATGAATGGAAATGTTTTTCTGGGATTTACTGTGTGGGATGTACATACAAATGGAAACGATTGGGTTTCGATACCTCGACCGATCGCACATGAGCTCATTTTTCCCCAGCCTCTGTGCCAGGAGGGCCTATCCCTAATGGTTTCTGGGTCGTGTGGGAATGACCCCCCTATCGCAGTTACTCACTTGGCGACGGTTCAAAACGTCATCGCGGAAAGGGGTTAAAACCGTTTATATAGCACGTCTCTGCACCAGTGTACGAGGGGTGATTACCAAGATATGCCAAAAGCCTAAGCTTGGGGAGTATGTATTTCCACCGACATTACATTCATGTTCACACATTTCATTCCAGTTGTCGGTGTTCACACTGTTTCATTGTATCATTCATGTTCGATTTATTTTCTAGCTTTCTTCTTGTGTGTTTGAAAAACTTTGAGAAAACCCAAAAATATTTCCCGCTCCTTTTTGATTTTTCTTTCTAGTTTATTTAGTCGTAGCATTAAAAGAAAACCCAAAAAGATTTCTCGATTCTTCTTTTGCTTGTTGGGAGCTCTCCCGTGTAAATAGTTTTTCTTGTCTTTGTTTTTTTTTACTTCTTTAATTTGCTTTCTACTAAAAAAACTAAAACTCCCAAAATATTTCAGAGTGTTTCTCTAAAATTCTTTTCTGTTTATTGAGTCTTACCAAGGAGAATACCACGATGAAAATGTCGAGTGGCTCTCATATGCATTATTATTGATCTAACAAAGAGCCCAAATTGCTTTGTCTTCCCATTTGGAATAAAATGTTTGCACACTCTAGCTTAGTCCAAGGCGCTCTTACACTATTGTTATTTTCATATCATTCGGTCATGCAAGTGAAAGGCAATAATGACAATATTTGATGAACTGGTTGTGGCAGAGAGAAACAGGTATGGACTGAACTTGTTCTATTTTTTGTAAATATGTTTAACCTAGTATCCATGATTCAACATATTATGATCAAACATGTTTGCAATGACAATTAGAGATTATAGTTTCCCATGCCATGCTTAAGTAGCTAGGAGTGGATAATGATTTACCTTGGATGTCAACATTGTGGTAAAATGATTGTGATGTAGTATGATGATATGGTATCCTCCTCCGAATGTTCGAGTGGCTTGACTTGGCACATGTTCATGCATGTAGTTGAATCAAAACCAGCATAGCCTCTATGATATTTATGCTCATGGTGTTCATATCCTACTCATGCTAGTATCCAATGTTCATTATGCATAATGCATGTTCATGAGTGTTTTCACTCTCTAGCTAGTCGATTCCCAACCTATTTGCTAGCCTTCGCCTGTACGAAGTGAGAATACTGCTTGTGCATCAAAATCCTAAAACCCAAGTTATTCTAGATGAGTCCAGCATATCTACCTACATGTGGCATTACCCTGCCATTCCAAGTAAATTTGCATGTGTCACCTCTAAAAACTTCAAATAAATATCTGTTTTTGTGTGCCTAGATTGTTCATAGAGCGACAGGGGGGAGTCAGTATCTTCCATGCTAAGCGGGTTATTCTCATGATGAGTGTTTATTCACTCGTCCTTGCACGAGAGGGGCGGTAATAGGGATTCCCAGTCCTAAAATTAAAAATTTCAAACAATTAAACAAAACTCCCCCAGAATTGTTGTTGGTATGGACGGTACCCGTGGATTCGGCTAGCCTTGGAGTGTAATTGTTAGTGGAGGGTAAGTAAACCTTTACTTTTATCGCTTGGGAACCGCCACTAATGTGTTTAGCATGGAAGTTATTGATAACTTTCGGTCGTGACGTAAACAGGAAGGGTGCATTTCCCAAAATTTCATTTATCTCTGTTTTAAAAATCTGAGCTCTGGCACCGCTGCAAATCACTGCTTCGCTTTGCGAAGGGACTATATATTTACTTTTATGTTGAGTCGTCACCTTCTCAAATAAGCGCCAGATTCTGAGAGCACTATTGTCATCCTCATGCACTGTTGTGTAGTTAATGTTGGATGCATCATGGCTGGATCTTTTCTACCATGAATTACAATGTTTAGTCGCTACTTGAACTTTGGAGGTGCTCTGCATTTATGTTCTGTGGTCTCAGAAAGGGCTAGTGAGATACCACTTTTGTCATATTATATCATGATTGTTTTGACATAGGGTTGGAATTTGAGATATCTTATTATTGCTCACTAGTTGATTATGCCATTGGTATGAGTTAATATAATTTTTAAGAGTTATTGTTGACATGGTCAGTCACAATCTTTGTTGAAAACCTAGGTGCTACTTAAGCTTATTTATGTAAACAAGAACAAAAGAGTTCATAAAAGTTTTTTCTTTTTCACTTTCAGTTTATCAACTGAATTGCTTGAGGACAAGCAAAGGTTTAAGCTTGGGGGAGTTGATAAGTCTCCGTCATATCTGTCGGATTCAGGCCTCTACAGACCCAAGAAAGGCGTGTGCAAAGAACTCAACCTATCCAGCCTACCAGCTCGTCACCCCACGACCTAGCTCAATTCAAATGAGCAATTAAGAAGATGGCACGGTAGTTTACCCAGGTTCGGGCCACCTTGTGGTGCAAGACCCTACTCCAGCTTTGTGGTGGATAGGCCTCACGAGGGGCTGAGGATGAACTGGTACAAGGGATGACCAACCTCGCGAGGTTCTAGGGTGAGGAACGACCCCTTCTACGATGGTGGCTAACCTATATTTATAGTGGCCTCAGTCCTCTTCCCCCAAAACATAGGTGGGAAGGGATCCCACAATGGCCAATTTGAAAGGGAACAACCAGTACATCTTATCCTGACAAAAGGTGGTATTTTTCTGCAAAGCTTCTGGTCATGACGCAGTGGTGGGCTCGGCGATGACATCCGTCCTGCCGTGCTGGCAGTCTTGGTCTCGTTGCACCGGAATGGAAACCTTTGCCAGATTCCTCGGGAACCCACACTTGTCCTTCCATCATTAGCACCAAAGAGGAAACTGCATCCTCTACGCCTGCTGGAGCCCGCCTGTCTTGCTCATCATGGTTTGTGTCATGTTAGCCTCATGAGACTGAGTACCTCCATAGAAATCTCCGCTCCTCGGGAGGCGGCCCGGAAGGCCCTCCTTTGGGAGGCCGCCCGGGAAGGCCGCTCCTTCGGGAGGTCTTGGCATCGCCCGCCTCACGAGGGTCTTGTCTTGGTGGTCTTGAAGATGGTGCATACCAGGCCATCAAGTGAGCCACGCCGTGGGCCGCAGGCAGGCAAGTCTGGGTACCCTAGTTCCCAGAACACCGACAGTAGCCCCGGGGCCCTAGGCGAGCTTGGACTTGGCTTCGAGGCGAAGCCAAGGGGTAAGTGTGAAGCGCTGCAGGCCCCAATCGCTTGCGGGCCAGGCTGACGTGTAGTGCTTGACGGGACGTGCCCTCTCTGCTTCCCCATGTTGCCTCGGCAACTGCCCGACTTGACAACTGCCTGGTGCATGCAGCGGGGCCATCATTACTTGGAGCGTGAGAGGCCGCCGGCTGGCCTTCCTCTGGCTATAAATGGGGAAGGGGCGAAGCCCCCAGCCCATCTTCATCTTCCTGCTGCTCGCTCCTTCTTCTTCATCATCCCGCCATCGTGCTGAAACATCCCACATAGTCAGTCCCCGCTAAACGTTTCCGTTTGTTTATACATCCCACACAATTGCTCCAAGAAAAATGTTTCTGTTTGAAGGTACATCACACACAATTTCCCCATTAAATCATTTGTGATAGCGTTTCGATTGCACACTATATTAACAATTTTATCGCTTGCGTTATTGAATGCATCACACACGATGCGTAGAAGAAACTGTGTGGCAAAGGTTGTCCATCACACACAGTTTTTATGTGGTAAACGTTTATGCAAGGCGGCCTAACGCAAACAGTTTTCAAGAGGATGTCATGTGTGATTGTTCATTGATCCAACAATGTTCATTTCCAGAAACTATGTGTGTTGCCTGAGGTCATCGCCCACGGTGTTTTCTCGGTAACCGTTTGCAATAGAAAAACCCAATTAGCAGGCTAATTGGCCATTAGCTATCTAATTTCCCCATTATTAATAATCTATTTATTAATCTAATTGACATTTCATATTAAGCACACAATATATTTTATTTCCATATTAAGGAAGCAGGATTTCATAATTGTAATACATCATATAGCTTCAGCACTCAGCTACCCCATTACACAATTGCACCAGCACCAACTTTCACTTGCGACATCTAGAATCTTTCGAAATTAGCATCATAGGCGGTACATAAACAGATGCATCTCATCTGGAAAACTGCTGAAGCGAAAGGCGAATATTGAGCCTTCATTGATGTTAAAGGTCTTTGCAACTTTAGGCCAGTGCCTGTGGATGATTGACCGTCCATCCTTCATCCTCTTCAGGAACACTTACATATTGAACTGTGGGTGTTGTATGAAAACCTTCCTTGCCTCCTGACCATAGAGGTGGTTTGAGAGGTAATCATCAGTGAACTGCTTTGAAAAGGCCTGAAAATAAGGATGTGCATAAATATCTTCTCTATATTGGAAATGGGGCAAAGGAATAAAAAAGGCAAGGTATAGTTGTTAGTACCATCTTGTAGTGAACTGATGTCTTCTTCATTGTGCAGACAAAGATCTTGTTGTTTTTTATCACTAATTTCTTTATCCTAACAATCTTTGTGAGTTTCTTGACTTGATTGATATTCATGGACAACTCATTTCCCCATATGCAAAAAGGGTCGAACAGTGGGTCAAAACCTGCAACAGCAGGACCTACATGTGCAAGACCAAATTGTTAGAAACTTAAATATTAGAATGGTTCCTGCAATTGCACAATAATGTGCTATTAGACAATGGACCATGCATGTGCTAACCTCGATTGTAAACCTCAGTGCTTCCCATTGTTTCCCTGCAACACATATAAGGTAGTTAGTCATCAGGTTAACTAAGGGTTTGCATGCTATCAGTAAAATATGTTGATGAAAAATAAGCACATTGCAGATTCATCAGATTAATTCAAGCCACATGGAAAACCCATTTATCCAAACCAAGCATGATTAAGAACTAGGAAATATAGCACTTGTATATGTTTCTCATGTATTAAGTGCGGCCAAATTCTATTTATTCCTCACATACACAACAATACAAAATTTTACCCACCAGAATTGGACATCGCATTGCAGTATTGAACCAAGCAGTTAACTAAACAACACAACAAATGAACCAAACAATAACTGAGCACCACATTGCACAATATAACATACTCCTAATAGAAGATCAGACAGTTAACCAAACCAAGCATGCTTAACAACTTGGAAATATAGCAATTGTATTTGCTTCTCATGTATTCAGTATAGCCAAATTCAATTTATTTCTCACATGGTATACAATAACAGAATGCACCCACAACTATTGAACATCGCATTGCAAAATTGAACAAGGCAGTTAACTAAACACCACAAAAAATGAACGAAATGTTAACTGAGCACCACATTGCACAGTATAACATACTCCTAATAGAAGGTCAGATAGTTAACTAAACCAAGAATGCTTAACAACTTGGAAATATAGCAATTGTATTTGTTTCTCATGTATTTGGTACAGCCAAATTCGATTTATTTCTCACCTGGTATACAATAACATAATGCACCCACAACTATTGAACATCGCGTTGCAGAATTGAACCAAACAGTTAACAAAACACCACACAAATGAACCAAACGTTAAGTGAGCACCACATTGCACAATGTATAACATATTAGAAGATCAGACAGTTAACCAAACCAAGCATGCTTGACAACTTGGAAATATTGTAATTGTATTCGTTTCTCATGTATTTTGTAAAGATAAATTTGATTTATTTCTCACATGGAAGACAATACAAAATTGCAGCCTAAAGAATTGAACATCACATTTGTAGAATTGAACCAAACAGTTAACTGAAGACGACAACTAATTAACCAAACAGTTAATAAGTGAGGACCACATTGCACGACATATAGAACATATACACTAGAGCAACAGATTGCATGGTAAAATTAGAGAAAACAATTCACTAGAATTTGTTCAGAAAAGGCAGGAGCAGCACACGCAATGGGTAAACCGAGCATGCTTAACCGGCATAGCTAGCAAATGGCAAGGTGCTCCTCCAAGATCTGGGGGTCGCCATGAATGGCAGCCATCGTGAAGCGCATCCGCGCGTGTGACCGCCATTTTTCTTCTCCACTGCCAAATGCTCCACAGCTTAGGCCGACGCTTATTTGGTGGAGGGGTCGGTGATTTGGGTGAAAGGTGTCGCGTCGGCAGTCGGGGCATGTGGGATGTGGAAGGAGGAGGAGGATGGGGGTTGGGTGTGGATTACCTGCCTGGATAGACGAGGCCAAGCCGCGTGAAGGAGGGTTGTCGGCGAGGAGGCGGCGCTACAAGCAAGGAGTGAAGGTCTAAACTTGGAAAGTAAGGCGGAAACAAGGGCAGATATTTCCATGGAAGCTGAAAATTTTGAATCGATTCAGCGAAAAAACTGGCGCACACAGTGTCATCAGACATGGTCCCTTATTCAGAACTGTGTATGATATGTGAACATCACAAACGATTCAGATAGCTTAACCCGTGTGTGATGAGTTCGAACGTAAAAAAAAATTGGTTCAAATTTCCCTTGTTACAGTGGTCATCCACGTCATTGCATAATTTGAGTACACAAAGGAGACTACAGCACACCCACACTTCTTAATTGAGAAAGTTCAGCAATTAAACAGAGCTAGCTGACCTAAAAATTACTCTAACAAATTAAAGACCGACGCTCTTAATTAAACAAAACAAAGCGTACTACTACGGCTGGTGCTTGTCGATCTCCGCCGCCTCCTCCATGTCCAGCTTGCGCCTGATGGGCTCCTAGGGAAGGGGCTCCATGGCATCCATTGCACCATACTCAGCAAGCATTTCACCACGAGCTGGGTGTGGGTGGCCTCGACATGGTTGTGGGCGGCCTTCGTCAGGGCTAAGGCCGTCGCTACGGAACGGACAGCTGCGGTGCCGCTCTCGCCAGTTGCTATCGCTGAGGCAGATGTTGCTGCCGCCACCTGAGAAGAAACAACGACCGTTAGGGCTGCCTTGGCCGCCCGGTCCTAGATTGCGGCCGAGCTCATGCACCTTGTTACCACGCGCATGGCGGCTGTGTCCCCGCTCTCGCCGGAGTGGGCCGCCGAAGTTGCCCTCATGATGAGGGTCCACATCCCCATCTTTCACCGGTGACGATTGAATAGTGAAACGGTATTTGGGGAGCGAGCTAGTGTGCTTGACACGCCGGATGTGGACTGTAGACGACGCACCTTCTTGCATAAGCCATAGGCGTACTATACACCGACGGTGCTTCGAGATATTTTGTACTGCATCTCACACGGATGGTGATAATAAACTATGTGTGATCTACTTGATTTTTCATCTTGATTTGAATTACATATTGTGGTCACGGCAGCAATGGAGGGTGTTTGAATTGTCAGAACTTTTATCTGCAGTGAACATGCAACTATATGTGTGTCGTAATAAAATTGGAATAATTCAAGGTTCATTTGGACATTTTATACATTAAATTAGTTTTCTAGCCATTTCAGGCGCACAATTCAGAATTAAACTATATGCACATGCTCCGGTGCACCAACATGGGTTGTAAAATCATATATGTGTCCATGGGTTTCTGCTTATGTCCCATACAAGAAACGGGGATGAATTTCGAACACCACGGCACCGTGGCTCTCCGGCAAACGTTGAGGTACTTGCTTTTGTGATTCTAGTAAATCCAAAACCCGTTTGAAATTCATGAACCTTGGCATGCTATCATGGAATGGCATCAACATGCTGGGGTAAAAAGTATTGTCCCATTTTGGGGCAGGTGATGGTATAAGCTTCTCACAAACCAGAGCTTCTCACAAGAAGCCTCATGGTTTCGTTAGGGGAACGTGTCACCTTTGTGGACAAAATGATATTCTTCACCTCTTCTACCTTTCAATTTTTTCCTGGTGTCGACATAGAACAACAGAGTGTCGTATTAAATTTTGGATTTTTTTGGGGATCGTTTGGACATTTTTAAACGTTAACTTAGTTTTCTAGGCGATTATGTGCATAATTCAAAATTGAACTACATGCACGCGCTCCAGTCCATAAAACCGGGTTGCAAAATCAAAAGTGTTTCCTTGGTTGCAAGCTTAGGTCACATGCAAGAAATGTGAATGAATGTCAAACACCTTGACACTGTCGCTCGGCCTCTAACATTGAGATACATGGTTTTAAAATTCTAATAAATCGAAAACTCATCTAAAAAATTCATGAAACTTGACATGATATCATGGAACGACATCGACATGCCTTGGTAAAAATATTGTCCCATTTGGGGCAGGTTTGGGTATAAACTTCTCACAAACCAGAGCTTCTCTCACAACAAGCCTGATGGTTTCGGTAGGGAACGTGCCACCTTGAGGGACGGAACGATATCTATTGCCTCTTCTTACTTTCAAAAATTTTCTCGTGTTAATTTTTGGGATTTTTCGGGGTTTACTTGGAGATTTGTATACAATAACTGAGTTTTATATGCATTTATGAGCATAATTCAAATTCGAACTACATGCACATGCTCCAGTGCATATAAATGGGTTTAAAATTGAAATGTGTGTACTTGATTGCTTGCTTAAGTCCCATCCAAGAAATGAGAATGAATTTCAAAAACCTTGCCACCGTCGCTCGGTCGCTAACATTGAGATACATGGTTTTTAAATTCTAGTGAATCAAGAACGTGTCTGAAATTTATGAAACTTGAGATGCTAGCATGGAATGACATCAACTATAACGACCCAAACCTGATGAGATTCGATGTCTCTGTGCTCACTCTGCTAGTCCCTGGGTCAATAACTAGCACACACAGTACAAGATGTAATATCAAAATAAAACCACATGTCATAATATTACATCATAGATCTAGAATTTAATTTAATACATACCTTCATAGCTCAAGTTAGCATACAAACGAAATGCAGTAGAAAAGCAAATAAAATCTCCATGAAGTCCATCAACACCACAGGCAAATGTCAAGTATAGACATCGTAACCCTACATCGTATCACTCACTCGTCGTATTAAATCTGCAACATGAAATGTTGCAGCCACGAAGGGTCAATACTTTGAATGTATTGGCAAGTTACACACGAGTAATAATAAAGCAGACCTACATGTATATGCATAGTATAACAAAAGGAAGGCTTGGGGTTTATTTTGCAAAAAGCTGATTTTGTCCTCATGACTACCTAATAGTCAGATTTTTATTTAGTTCTTTTATTTCTACAATTATATACACAAGGTTGAGTTGGCAAAATCAACTCCAACCTACCCTTTATTAAGTTTCCCACAAATATTATTAAGTGTCACATCTGTCAAGATCATCCAACAACTGTAATGGCATAGTCCCTCAAATTTGTCCATAACCGGGGACACGACTAATCATGATTAGTTTATACACACTTCAGAGGTCTGTACACTTTATCCACTGGAATCAACCCGAAGATTGGTACAAAGTCTTCCAGAAGCAGTTGCCTAGTCCCACAGGAGGCCCATCCCAACTATCATAGCTACATCTGCTGGCACATCTAGGTAAGGTCTCCACAACTGATCAACTAAGCCAGAGCCCATATTAGCCAGTGGTTGTACATGGAAGCTACTAGTCACTAAGTCTGTCTGATCATTTTGAGCCTAGACGACACCCACTTACATTCAGAGGGTATAAACCATGATGTTCTTGAAACCACCCAGCAATACCGTTTGGGTGCACTTAGCCATGGTCCATGTCCTTAGAAAAGGAACAAGAAACCATGATGCAACCCTGTCCGTCCATAATCTCGATGAATACACAAACAAATCCCCATCTACATGTCATAACAAAAATACACTACCACGTTCTACAATAAGGCCATACTAGCTGCATCTCAATAGCAATAGCATATTCCTACACGTGCATAATATAGTAATGTGATATAGAACTACATGCATAGAAAAAACAATAGGTTGAAGGATGATCAAGGTGTAACTTGCCTGGTATATTTGATGAAGATCGTCACACTCACAATTTCTGATAACTCTATTCGTCACGCTCCGAACAATCGATCGCAAACGAAATAATTCAAATCAATAACCATGCCATATAGAAGAACCAAAAGAACCACAAAATAAATATGGCAAGGTTGACAAGTATAATATAAATAGGCTTAATATATAATATAGCGTCTTGATGGTGCTATACAATGACAGGGTGAAGGAATGAAATCAAAAGAGTTAATGAACGATGAAATATTGTTATACAAGAGTATATATGAGATAGTATGGAACAAGGTCAATGGTATGAGGAACACACATGGTGTTTAACTGATCACATATGACATAAGAATTCATTTGTAAAAGATCCGATGGAATAGGAACACTACAACGCAAGTTATAGTGGAATGAGGTTTGAATTAAATTTAAATTCAAAACAGGTCAAAAGTATTTGAAATTTTGAGTATACATAATATCATCAACAAGTACATGATACAAGTTTTCAAATGCAAAAAGAATCAATTGGAAAGGTGTCATGGTTCTCCCAATATGTTCAAATGAAGGTATGAGTTCAAATTTGAATTGGTCAAATTTGAAATGTTCAAAAGTTGAAACTAATGATATAAACAGAAAGATGGTCTTATGAGGATCACTCTGCAAAAAGTTTCTCCTCAATCGAAGCTACCGTTGAATAGTTATAACACTGTGAAGTTCTAGGGGTCATTCTGCAAAAGTACAGAAACAACTTCGGCTGGAAAAGAAATTAATACGAAATGAAATTACACGAGGCAGCACATGATTGCTTGATACCCCTTCGCGGGATGGGCTCCGATGAGCCGTTAGATTAAGTGGCCATCAGCGGTCATGACTTAATTGAGGCTAGGTTTTCACAGAGAACACTTGCTCACCAGAATCTTCGCCGGAGAAGAACACGGCGGTGGTGCGGCTGTGGTTGACGATGGCGTCGGCTCCAGTGGTCCACGAGGCTCGGGAATCACACTGGCGGATGTGTATCAGCACGGTGAAGTCAAAGGACTCCACGGAGTGTTCCAAGGCGTCCAGTAGTGACGAGGGCGTGCGGCTGGAGATGGGATGGTCGCCGGTGAGCTTCGGGATGAGGTCCAGGGGCTCGATTTGGTAGGGTCCTGGACGAATCAAGAGATGAGGAGGGTGCAGTCGCGCAAGGCAGAGAGGATGGAAGACATGGATAGGGGCGGGGTTTACCAAAATCGACGGAATAAGCCGCCGGAGTTGCTCCGGGCGGTGGATCTCCTCGAGGTCCGCGAGCACAAGATCGGGGCGTTTCTCTTGTGGCGATGTTGGTAATCAGACAAGAGGTTCCAGAGGAGTCTCCCTGTGGCCACAGATTGGAGAAGGGAGCAAGGGGTCGCATGAATCGCGGCGTTGGTTCCAGCCGCGGTGGCTCTGTCGTGATGGATCGGGAGTCCGAGCGGAGGTAGGAGATAACGGGCGGGTCCCGCTGTCATAGGAAGAGAGGGAGTAGAGAGGCAGACAGGTGGGGGCGATGCTGTTGTCAGCGCTGACATGCACGTGCGCGGCTGTGCTGTGCGCTGATGGCCTGGGCCGGAGTGGCTCTGGCCTGCTGGCGATGCTAGGCCAGCTGCGCTGTGGTCGCTGTGCGCTTGCGCGAGCGAGGTTCAGGGATTTCCTATTTACGAAATTACAAAAATGGCTTTGGCTCCATATAAATTATCCAAATCATTTTGTGAAAAAATACTAGAACAACCACAGATACAAATATAGTTATATAGAGCCTAGTGAACATTTTTCCAGTCCAAAGCACGTATATAATATATATTTTTATAAACCTTTACTTGACACTTACAATTCCACGAAATACTTTTGAACTCCGAAGAAAAATGCTAATAACATTTAAATCATTTCCAACACTTTTGTGTTGAAATAGTCATATTACCTCCTTTCAATTTTTTTATTTGATTTGTTTTAAATGTTGAAACCAAGATAAGAGAATATTAATTTTTTCACCAATATCATTCTTTGAGGAATTCATGTCATCCTCTCTCACATTTGAATTGAGAATATTCTCGAACCCAAAATAAGGTCCAAATGAATAATTGGGAAAGTCCTTTTATTCCCTCTCGTTTAATATTCATTTAAAACTCCAGAAGTTTCAAATCCTAGTCAAAATTAACTAATAAGAAGGAACACAAGCAAGTTTTTAATTAATACTATTTAAATAATTAACATTCCCAAATTGTAAATTTTGGGATGTTACAAATCTACCACCCTTAAAATGAATCTCGCCCTCGAGATTCGAAGAGGCTAGAAAGGAAAGGCTAGGGTCGGGGTGCTCCTTATATATCAGTTTTCCATTCACGAGTCCGGGGTGCTACCACCCTTAGAATCAGAGTCATTGGGTCTTCAATAATCTTACTCCTTCGATAATATCCCTCATGTGTATGCACTTCACTCCATTGAGATCTTCTTGAATTCCATATCAAAAGAGTGGTCTTCCATTAACTCAACCTTCATGGTTGACAGGTCTTGCCCAAGTACTAAACAAATATCGATAATCTCATGGTGGTCAAGAAGGATAATTCCTATGTATAGAAGGCGGTTGTAACACCCCGGATGTAACTTTCCCTATTTGTACTCCAACTCTTGTCGTTTCCGGCGTTAAGTTATATTTATTTCTCGGGTTCGGGTCTTTGTCTCCGTGTGTTGTTGTCTTTGTCATGCATCTCATATCATGTCAACATGTGTATTGCATTTGCATACGTGTTCATCTCATGCATTCGAGCATTTTCCCCGTTGTCCGTTTTGCATTCCGGCGCTTCGTTCTCCTCCGGTGGTCATTTCTAGCTTTCTTTCGTGTGTGGGGATTAAACATTTTCGGATTGGACCGAGACTTGCCATGCGGCCTTGGTTTTCTACCGGTAGACCGCCTGTCAAGTTTCGTATCATTTGGACTTTGTTTGATACTCCAACGGTTAACCGAGGGACCAAAAAGGCCTCGTGTGTGTTGCAGCCCAACACCCCTCCAATTTGGCCCAAAACCCACCAAACTCTGCTCCATGTCCTAGAGCGTTCGATCACGATCGCGGGGCCAAAAACCGCACCTCATTTGGACTCTCCTCGCTCCACTTATGCCTATAAATAGACCCCCCCCCCCCGAAATTCGGATCTCTCTCCCCCTCTCGAAACCCTAAAAACCCTCGCGCCGCCGCCGGACAAAGTCCGCCGGGCCGGACAGTGTCCGACCCGCTCCGCCGCCGCCACGTCAGCCTCGCGCCCCACATCGCCGCCACTCTCGCCGAGGCCCGTGAGGGCCCAAGGCCGGCCCTCTCCCGTCACCTCCTGGGCCAGAGGCGCCCGCGCCGGCCGCTTCGTCCCCTACCTCGCCCCGCCGCCACTCGTCGTTCGCCGCCCGAGCTCCGGCGAGCTCCGGTGCTGCTCCGCCGCGCCGCCTCTTCCCGCCGGACGCCGCCCCGACCTCGCCCGGCCCTCGCCTCGTCGCCCGGAGCCGCTCCGCCGCCGTCCATCGCCGGATCCGGCCGGCCCCGTCGTCCTCCTCCTCCTCCCCTCACGCTGGCGACCTCAACTCCGGCGACGAACCTCGAAGTCCGTGCCCGTGAACAGTGTCGGATCTCAGATCTGAGATATTTTGAATCTCGGTTGACTTTTTCTCCTCCGAACCCTAATTTTTATGCATACTTTGACCTGCCGTAACTTTGCATCCGTAGCTCCGCTTTGGACATATAATATATCAAAATGTTTGTCTCGACGAGTACATCATTTCATTAAATTGCATCATTTTCATTTGAGCTCATCTTTATGCCCAAAATGCTGTTAGAAGGAGGCTTCGTGAGTTAATTGTCAGATCTGCTAGTTCATCTTAGACTTTTGTCATTTTTTCCATGATTATTGTGTGCATGCTATGCCTGTGAGTCCTTCATATGTTTTGTTAAGAATTTTGTCTTCTTTCCAGAGGTGCAACCCATGCATTTTTAGGATGTGTGTGGTGACTTGTGCAAGCTTGCAAAGTGAGGCACCCGGTAAATCTGTTTTCAGACTTAGTTGTTTTCACTAAGTCTGGGATTATTTAGTTCATGATGCCATATGTTCAGCTTGTTTACTAGTGATCTGTGCCTCTTTTGAGGATGATCAGTAAAGGAGTTTTGTTAATCATGTTATGCTCTATCCATCCATGTCTTTGTTTTCAATTATGGAGCACCCTAGTTTGAGTCAATCGAGCTCTACTTTTGCTTCGTGGTGAATCTGTGCAGATCGTCAACTCGTTTGCGATTTCGCCGATGCTATTGTAGTTGATCCGTGCATGCTATGCCATTGTTCTTGCCATGTCTAGCTAGAATTTTGTGCCTTCTTAATGGATGTATGCTTGCCTTGCCATGACTTGCACCGTAGTGAGTGCATCGAGCTTGTTTACATGCCTTCGTGAGTTATATTTCAGCATGTCTCAGTTTTCACTAAGTCTGAAAACTGATTATGTTTTTGCTATGTTCGTGTGCCCGTTAGTATATTTTGTGAACCCTTTTGGCCCCAGGTCACTTTGGAACTTTTGTTAAGCTTGTTGAGTAGATCCATGCCATGTTCTTACTTGTCTTAATCAGGCCATGTATCATGTTGTTTTGCTGCTCCGAAGAGGGCTTCGTGATCTGAAATTTCAGACAAGTGTTAATTTCACTAAGTCTGGAATCTGTTTTGCATTTGCGTTTTTGCCATGCTTGTTTGAACCTCATAATGGATGAATTCGCCGTGGCTCAGTGCTAGTCTTTTGTTAAGCATCTTGTGTGCATCCCTGCCATGTATTTTGTTGTCATGTTTGGTGGCTGTAGCATGTTCATTGCATTGCACTTAGATGCCTACTTGCTGTAAATCGCAGACCGGTGTCATATCTTAAAACGCTTGCCATTTCCAAACCGTAACTCCGACTCCAATGATCTTTATATCATTTTCAAGCGATTTCATCCCCTCTATCCAGTGGCACCTTGGTTTTCCAAGTTGGGGCCAGGTTCATGCATTTCCTGTCATATCTTGCATTTTGCATCCCGCATCGCATCCCGCATAGCATATCATCATTTCATCATATTGCTTGGTCTTGCACGTGGTTGATTGTATCCTTGTTGCTTGTTTGTCTTGTTGGGTAGATCTGGGAGACGAGTACGCTACCGAGGAGCCCGTTAAGTCTGCTTGTGAGGATCCAGTCAACTCTGACAACTGTGCAGGCAAGATGATCATACCCTCGAAATCACTACTATCTTTGCTATGCTAGTTTGCTCGCTCTTGCTATGCCAATGCTACGATGCCTACCATTTGCTTGTCAGCCTCCCAATTGCCATGCCAAACCTCTAACCCACCTTGTCCTAGCAAACCGTTGATTGGCTATGTTATCGCTTTGCTCAGCCCCTCTTATAGCGTTGCTAGTTGCAGGTGAAGATTGGAGGCCGTTCCTTGTTGGAACATTTATTTACTTGTTGGGATATCATTATATTGCCATGTTATCTTAATGCATCTATATACTTGGTAAAGGGTGGAAGGCTCGGCCTCTCGCCTAGTGTTTTGTTCCACTCTTGCCGCCCTAGTTTCCGTTATATTGGTGTTATGTTCCCGGATTTTTGCGTTCCTTACGCGGTTGGGTTATAATGGGAACCCCTTGATATTTCGCCTTGATTAAAGCTTGTCCAGCAATGCCCAACCTTGGTTTTACCATTTGCCACCTAGCCTTTTTCTTTCCCTTGGGTTCTGCAGACTCAAGGGTCATCTTATTTTAACCCCCCGGGCCAGTGCTCCTCTGAGTGTTGGTCCAAACCGTCAACCGCCGATGGCCACCAGGGGCAACTCTGGGCTGGCCTACCGGAAGTTTGGACAATCTGAGTGTGCCCTGAGAAAGAGATATGTGCAGCTCCTATCGGGATTTGTCGGCACATTCGGGCGGTGTTGCTGGTCTTGTTTTAACCTGTCGAATTGTCTTGTTGTACCAGGTTCCCGAGTCTGATCAGTGTGTCTCGGGTGGAGGTCTATTCCTTCGTTGACCATGAGAGTTTGTCATGGGCTAAGTTGGGACTCCCCTGCAGGGATTGAACTTTCGAAAGCCGTGCCCGCGGTTATGGGCAGATGGGAATTTGTTAATGTCCGGTTGTAGATAACTTGAACCCTAATTAATTAAAATGAATCAACTGAGTGTGTTACCGTGATGGCCTCTTCTCGGCGGAGTCCGGGAAGTGGACACGGTGTTGGAGTACTGTTTGCGCGGGTTGTCTTCTAGCTTCTCGCTCGCGCTTTGCCTCCTCTTCTCGCTCTCTTTTGCAAATAAGATAGCCACCATATATGCTAGTCGCTCGCTGCAGCTCCACTCATATTTTGCCTTACCCCTTCCTATAAGATTAAATAGTCTTGATCGCGTGGGTGCGAGATTTCTGAGTCCCCGTGGCTCACAGATACTATAACTCCAGATGCAGGTCCAGGTGATTCCGCTCCAGGTGACGAGTACGAGCTCAAGTGGGAGTTCGACGAGGACTCTCAGCGTTATTATGTTTCCTTCCCCAATGATCAGTAGTGGTGCCTAGTTGGGGTTCGATTCGGGGCCGTGTCGCATGTTGGGTTTTCTTCTATTTTGGCGCCGTAGTCGGGCCATGAGTGTTTGTATGATGGATGTTATTTATGTACTTTGATGTGACGTGGCGAGTGTAAGCCAACTATGTATCTCCCCCTTTTATTATATATTACATGGGATGTTGTAATGATTGCCTGACTTGCGACATTGCTTTCAATGCGGTTATATCTCTAAGTCGTGCCTCGACACGTGGGAGCTATAGCCGCATCGAGGGCGTTACAAGTTGGTAATCAGAGCCTTCCCCGACCTTAGGAGCCCCATTGCTTGATCATTTTTAGCAGCCGAGTTGTGTCTAGAAAAATGTTTTGAGTCATTTAGGAATTATATATCGGAGAGTTAGGAATTCTTTTTACTTCCCAGTCTCCTCATCGCTTTGGTAAGGCATCCTGACGTAGAGTTTTGACTCTTCTCTTCTCAAATTTCACTAATTTTTTTTAGGATCACGCGAGTATCTTGGAATCGTTCCGATGGCTTATGATGAGAACATTGTCTTGGTGCCTCCTGTCAGGGGTTTAGTAGAAGTGTCCCGGGGAGTTGAGCTCTAAGGTGTTGTCATCATAATTTTATCGTTGCAATTCTGGAATACTTGAGATATGTTCGCCGACATCGAAAATCTCTTTTATGCAGTTTGTTGGTGAGATAACCTCGACGCCACCCAGTACTGGGGCGGGAGTTCGGGAGTATCGCCATAACTTGTATAACGGATGCTTTTCGAAGGTTGAGGTAGATGGTTTCCGAAGGTTTCTTGGTTATGTGTTGAAGGATGGATACAGCTGGATGTAGGATTTGCTAGTTTGGGTGAGATATTATGCTTCCCCTGTATCCCCAACACCTGATTGCATAACCGGAAAAGTTCGGGAGTTTCATAGGTGGGAATTCTAGTAGCTCTAGTTCTTCTTCCACGGATATTGGTTTGAGATTGGGATTTCTTACCGATTATTCGTTCTTGATCCGTACCTTGTTGATTTATTTCTCTACCTTAATTCTACGTGGCTTCTCAATTTATGGATATGTGACCATTTGAACAGGAATGCATTCGTTCATTTTGTTCGGATGTTGTGACGCCCGTGTAATTAAGCTACAGTGCTCCTCTGCTAATGATGCCACGTCACCTCAATTATAGTTGCTAATCTCGAGTTAGTTCGAAACCTATTCAAATTCAAATTCAAAATCAGGCAAACGATAAAAGTTTTCAAATATTAAAACTAAAATGTTCGAAGTGAATCAAATATTGCATAGATAATTATGATGGGAAAACCGCACATTTATAAAATGTTTAAATACTATGAGATAAATAAAACAGAAGCAAAACAATTAATTAAATACCTTTTATAATTAATAAAATGTCAAACTAAGTTATCTGGGGTCTAGATTTTTTTTGTGACTATGAACTAAGTTGAAATACTAAGTGCATATTTTACTAAATTAAAATACAACTAAAATAAAGAAAGAAAGAAATAATAAAAGAAAACAGAAAACAAAAAAAGGAAAAGAGAGAAAGCCCCCCCCCACTGGGCTTCACCCCAGCAGGCCGGCCCGTTTGGCCACCGGCCCAACCGGCCACACCCCTCACTCCCATAACCCCCACCCCTGGTCAAACCCTAATCCTACCGCACCCCATTCCCCCCACACCCACGTCTCCTCCCCCACTCCTCTCGATCCCCATCTGGATCGGGGAGGGGTTCGATCCACCCCCCCTCCTCTGCCTCCGATTGGATCGGGGGGATCGATCCCCACCGCTACAAGCGCGACGCCGCCCCGCCTCTGGCGACGCTGGACCTCGCGGCCACCCCACCGGACCTCCCTCGCCGGATCGCTCCGCCTCGACCATGCCCCCCCACCGGTCTGCTTCCACGCCGACGGCATCCCTGGCATCCTCCCCGAGCCCCATTGCCCCATCCCCTACATCCCCCCTGTGAGCTGCGCCCCTCCCCTCTCTCCCGTCACCGGATCTGGCCGCGCCTCCGCGCGCGCGCGCCCCCGCCACCACGCCGACCGCGGCTCTCCCCCAACCGCGCGCTCGCGCAGGCCCACGTGCCTCTGCTCACCGGTCGTGCCATGCGCTGCGTCACCTGCACGCCAGCCGCGCCCTACTCCGGCCATCCTCCTCGATGGTGCCCTGCGCACGCGCCGCATCGCCCGTGCCCCGCGTGTGGCCTCCTCCTACTCCCCTCCCCGCGCTCACCCCGTCTCGCTGTGCTGCCGCTCGCGGCCGTGCTCGCCGTGCGCCCTCCACCACGGCCCTCCGCTCCCTTGTCGGAGCTCGCGATCGCTGCTGCTACAGTGGTTGTGCTCCTCCAGCCCCTCGTCGCGCTGCTGCACTACTTTCCTGCTGCTCCGCCCGGTGGCGGCCCGCCGGAGCTCCACGCCGGAGCGCCGGCACTCGGTCCCGCCAGCCGCTCCACAGCGCCCTCCCGGGCAAAGCACCCGCACACCCGCAGCGCCCCTGCGCCTGTAACCTGCTAGCACCGGCGCCCGCTTTGGCCTTTGGCCCTATGATGAACGGGGCCCACGCCCTGAACAAAATAAAATAATAATAATAATAATAATAAAATTAATTAATTAATTATCTAAATAATTAACTTAATTAATCCTGTTTAGTTAGCTAATTAACTTAATTAACCTATGTTAGTTAACCTAATAACCTAATTAGTCTTTTAATCTGTTAGGTTAGTAAAACGGTGTATGACAAGGGGGCCCCACCCCTGTTGACCAGTCAAAGTTTGACTGGTCAACTGGGACCCCTTGGACCCACATGGCAGCCCCTCTGGTACACTTATGTGTACCCAGAGCTGGGTGCACCTAGCGATTCACATTTATTTCGAATTAAATTAATCTGATAATTTTAGAAAATGAATTAAAACTTTAAAAATTAATATAAAATAAATCGTAGCTCGGATGAAAAAACTTTGTACATGAAAGTTGCTCAGAACGACGAGACGAATTCGAATATGCAGCCCGTTCATCCACCACGCATCCCTAGCATAGCGAACACACAACTTTCCCCCTCCGGTTCATCTGTTCGAAAACGCGAAACACCGGGAATACGTTCCCGGATGTTTTCCCCCTTCACCGGTACCACCTCGTACCGCGTTAGGGCATACCTAGCATCACGCTTTGTCATGTCATGCATCGTCATGCATTTTGTTTGCATTATATTTATTGTTTCTTCCCCCTCTTCTCTCGCTAGACTCCGAGACCGACGCCGCTGCTACCCAGTACGACTACGGTGTTGACGGCCCCTCTCTCTTGCCAGAGCAACCAGGCAAGCCCCCCCCTTTGATCACCAGATATCGCCTAATCTTCTCTATACTGCTTGCATTAGAGTAGTGTAGCATGTTACTGCTTTCCGTTATTCCTATCCTGATGCATAGCCTGTCCTTGCTACTACTTTTGTTACCATTACCTGCTATCCAACTGCTTAGTATAGGATGCTAGTGTTCCATCAGTGGCCCTACACTCTTCTCCGTCTGCCATGCTATATTACTGGGCCGTGATCACTTTGGGAGGTGATCACGGGCATATACAATATACTTTACACAGTTACCTTACCTGTGTTACTGTTCGGAGATGGGGGCTGAAGGGGCAGGTGGCTCCATCCAGGTAGTGGTGGGCCTGGGTTCCCGACGGCCCCCGACTGTTACCTTGAGGCGGAGCGACAGGGCAGGTTCAGACCACCTAGGAGAGAGGTGGGCCTGGCCCTGGTCGGTGTTCACGGATACTTAACACGCTTAACGAGATCTGGGTATTTGATCTGAGTCTGGCCATTTGGTCTATACGCACTAACCATCTACGCGGGAGTAGTTATGGGTATCCCGGCGTCGTGGTATCAGCCAAAGCCTTCGTGACGTCAGCGACTGAGTGGCGCGCGCCGGATTGGACCATAAGCCTGCTCTTGTATTAAGGGGGCTAGTTCTGCTTCCGGCCGCGTTCGCAATGTGTAGGTGTGCTATGGGCGATGGGCCCAGACCCCTGTGCGCTTAGGTTTAGACCGTCGTGCTGACCTCTCTGTTGTGCCTAGGTGGGGCTGCGACGTGTTGATCTTCTGAGGCCGGGCATGACCCAGGAAAGTGTGTCCGGCCAAATGGGATCAAGCGTGTTGGGGTATGTGGTGCACCCCTGCAGGGAAGTTAATCTATTCGAATAGCCGTGATCTTCGGTAACAGGACGACTTGGAGTTGTACCTTGACCTTATGACAACTAGAACCAGATACTTAATAAAACATACCCTTCCAAGTGCCAAATACAACCGGTGATCGCTCTCTCACAGGGCGACGAGGGGAGGATCATCGGTTAGGATTATGCTATGCGATGCTACTTGGAGGACTTCAGTCTAATCTCTTCTACATGCTGCAAGACGGAGGCTGCCAGAAGCGTAGTCTTCGAAAGGACTAGCTATCCTCCCCTTATTCCGGCTTTCTGCAGTTCAGTCCACATATGATACCCTTATTCCATTTGATACCAATGCATACATATGTAGTATAGCTCCTTGCTTGCGAGTACCTTGGATGAGTACTCACGGTTGCTTTCTCCCTCTTTTCCCCCTATCCCTTCTACCTGGTTGTCGCAACCAGATGTTGGAGTCCAGGAGCCAGACGCCACCTTCAACGACGACTCCTACTTCACCGGAGGTGCCTACTACTACGTGATGCCCGCTGACGACAACCAGGAGTAGTTAGGAGGATCCCAGGCAGGAGGCCCGCGCCTCTTTCGATCTGTATCCCAGTTTGTGCTAGCCTTCTTAAGGCAAACTTGTTTAACTTATGTCTGTACTCAGATATTGTTGCTTCCGCTGACTCGTCTATGATCGAGCTCTTGTATTCGAGCCCTCGAGGCCCCTGGCTTGTAATATGATGCTTGTATGACTTATTTTATTTGTAGAGTTGTGTTGTGATATCTTCTCGTGAGTCCTTGATCTTGATCGTACACGTTTGCGTGTATGATTAGTGTATGATTAAATCGGGGGCGTCACAGATGTAAAGACTATATGTTGCAATTTTCATTCCGTTGGATTCAGCTTCAATATTTATCTGTCTATGTGCTAGCGGTGGTCAACCTCTTCAGGATGGCTCCCGCTAAGAGCACCAGTCAGAACCAGAATCAAGATCCGCCACCACCTCCACCTCCTCCGGAGGCATGGCAAGCTGTGATGGCCGCAACCAATGCAAACACTCAGCTGATCATGCAAATTCTTCAAGAGCGCAATCAAGGCAGTCAAGGGAATCAAGGCAGCAATCAGAGTCACTTTGCTACACTCAACCAATTCCTTGCTAATGGGCCAAAGACTTTCAGCAATTGTGTTGAGGCAACCGATGCTGACGATTGGCTTATGGATCTGTGTAAGCATTTCGAGTGCAGTAACATCAGGCCTGAGGACTTTGTCAAGTTCGCTTCCTTCCAACTCAAAGATCAAGCTGCAGAATGGTTCCAGCAGTACAGGGATTCCAGAGGTGGACGTGTTATCACTTGGGATGATTTCCGTCGAGATTTCTGAGCTCATCATATTGCGCAGAGCGTGGTTGAAAGCAAGCGTGAGGAATTCCGCAATCTGAAGCAAGGCTCTTTGTCTGTCTATGACTACAACAAATTGTTCCAGAAGCTTGCCCGCTTTGCCAAGCAGGACGTGCCTGATGAGAAGAGCATGATATACCAGTTCAGGGGTGGTCTCAGGGAAGATATTCAGCTCGCTCTTGTTCTCTTCGAGCCCTTGAGGTACGATGAGTTCTACAACATGGCACTGAAGCAAGAGGCTGCTCAGTTGAGGTGTGATGCTTCCAGGAAGCGAGTCGGAGATGTTACTCCTTCCTCTACTCAAGTGGCCAAGCAGCAGAAGTTTTGGCTTCCTCCTCCTCCGTTCCGTCAGCCGTATCAGCAGAAGAGCAAAGGTGACAGTGGTTCTTCCCACCCACCCAACCCAGGCTTTCAGAACAAGACTTCGTCTCAAGCTCCAAGATCGAGTGCTCCGTATCACCGTCCGCTTTCAGAGGTCACGTGCAACAAGTGCCAACAGAAGGGTCACTATGCCAACAAGTGTTTCAACCAGAGGCGTCTTCCTCCTCCTCCTCCTGTCAGATCGGCAAGTACAGCTATGGTCAAGCATAACCCCAAGCATGCCAAGGTCAATTTGATGAATGCAGCTCAGGCAGAGGACTCGTCAGATGTGATCATGGGTAACCTTCCTGTTAATGATAAACCTGCAAAAGTTCTTTTTGACACTGGTGCATCGCCTTGCTTCATCTCGAAACCTTTTGCATCTAAGCATGAGTTGACTTCCCAAGTTATGCATAAACCGTTAGCAGTCGTCTCTCCGGGTAAATGTTTGCTTGCTAATCACGAGATTCCGGATATTTCTATCATGATGGGTGATTTCAAGTTTCTGGCTTCTCCAATGATCCTTGGTAACTCGGATATTGATCTTATTCTCGGGATGGGTTGGCTTTCTAAGCACAAGGCTCAGCTTGATTGTGCAGCCAGGCAGATTCAATTGACTCATTCGTCTGAGGATGTAATTGTCTTTGCCGCTCGGGATAATACCATCCGTCTGTTTTCTCTCAATGAGAAGGGTGAATTGGATACAATCTCTCAAATTCCAGTTGTTTGCGAATATCAAGACGTCTTTCCACAAGAGCTCCCAGGAATGCCTCCGCACCGGCCAGTTGAATTCGTTATTGAACTTGAGCCCGGCACGGAACCTATGTGCAAACGTCCTTACAAGCTCGGACCTGAAGAGTTGAAGGAGCTGAAGAAGCAACTCGATGAGCAAGAAAGAATGGGTCTCATCCGGCCTAGTTCTTCTCCGTGGGGTTGTGGTGTTCTTTTTGTGAAGAAGAAGGATGGAACGGACCGACTTTGTGTTGATTACCGTCCAGTGAACAAGAAGACCATCAAGAACAAATACCCACTTCCCAACATCAATGAGCTGTTCGAACAACTCAAGGGTACCCAAGTATTCTCCAAGCTTGATATTCGTATGGGTTTTCACCAGATTCGCATTCGTGAAGAAGATATTCCCAAGACAGCATTCAGAACAAGCTTTGGTTCATATGAATACACTGTCATATCTTTTGGCCTCGCCAACGCTCCTCCGACGTTCTCTCGCATGATGAATTTCATCTTCAACGCCTACACCAATGACTTCGTTTTGGTCTATCTCGACGACATTCTTGTTTTCTCCAAGAACAAGGAAGATCATGCCAAGCACTTGCGTTTGGTTCTTGATAAGCTCAGGGAATATCAGTTCTATGCCAAGTTCTCCAAGTGTGAATTTTGGCTCGATGAGGTTCTTTATCTTGGTCATATCATCTCTGCCAAGGGCATTTCCGTGAATCCTGAGAAGGTGTCTGCAATTGTGAATTGGGAACCTCCTCAGAACGTGAAGCAACTTCGCAGTTTTCTCGGTCTCGCAAGCTATTGCCGAAGATTCGTTGAAAACTTTTCTAAGATTGCGAAGCCTCTCTCTAATCTTCTTCAGAAGCATGCCAAGTACGTTTGGTCTCCGGAGTGTGATATTGCTTTCAACACTTTGAAGGAGAAATTGATCACTGCTCCAGTTCTGACTCCGCCTGATGAATCCAAGCTGTACGAGGTCTTTTGTGATGCCTCTCTCCAAGGTCTTGGCGCAGTATTGATGCAAGAGAAGAAAGTTGTTGCTTATACATCTCGCCAGTTGAAGCCTAATGAGAAGAACTACCCCACTCATGATCTCGAGTTGGCGGCAGTTGTGCATGCTCTTTTGACTTGGAGACATCTTCTATTGGGAAGAAAAGTGGATATTTTCACTGATCACAAGAGTCTCAAGTACATCTTCACTCAGCCTAATCTCAACCTCAGGCAAACTCGATGGGTCGAAATGATTCAAGAGTATAATCCGAGTATCGAGTATACTCCAGGCAAGGCCAATGTGATTGCTGACGCTTTGAGCAGAAAGGCCTACTGCAACAGTCTGATTCTTAAGCCTTATCAACCCGAGCTTTGTGAAGCTTTCCGCAAACTTAATCTGCAAGTTGTTCCTCAAGGTTTCCTCGCCAACCTTCAAGTCTCTCCTACCCTAGAAGACCAGATTCGCCAAGCCCAGCTTCTTGATGCTATGGTGAAAAAGGTAAAGATTGGGATTGCCAAGAGTCAGTCCAAGTACAAGTGCTACCGCCTTGATGACAAGGACACTCTCTTCTTCGAGGATCGTATTGTTGTGCCCAAAGGTGACCTCCGTAAAGTGATCATGAACGAGGCTCACAATTCTCTCCTCTCCATCCACCCTGGGAGCATGAAGATGTATCAGGACCTTAAGCAAGCTTATTGGTGGACCCGAATGAAGCGCGAGATCGCTCAATTCGTGAATGAATGTGATCTCTGCAGAAGAGTGAAGGCAGAACACCAAAGGCCAGCTGGTCTCCTCCAACCTCTTGCCATTCCAGAATGGAAGTTTGACCACATTGAAATGGACTTCGTGACTGGGTTTCCAAAGTCCAAGCGTGGCAATGATGCTATATTCGTTGTCATCGACAAGCTCACTAAAGTGGCTCACTTTCTGCCTATCAAAGAGTCGATCACTGCAGCTCAATTGGCGGAACTCTATACCTCTCGCATTGTCTCTCTACATGGTATTCCTCAAGTGATCTCTTCAGACCGTGGCAACATCTTTACCTCGAAGTTTTGGGATTCTTTCCAGAAGGCCATGGGCACTAACATCCGCTTCAGCACTGCTTTCCATCCTCAAACAAGTGGTCAAGTCGAGCGTGTTAACCAGATTCTTGAAGATATGCTCAGGGCTTGTGTGATCTCCTTCGGTATGAAGTGGGAGGATTGTCTTCCTTATGCTGAATTCTCCTATAACAACAGTTTTCAAGCAAGTTCGGGCAAGGCCCCTTTTGAAATTCTGTATGGCAGGAAGTGCCGTACCCCTCTCAACTGGTCTGAAACCGGTGAACGTCAGCTTTTGGGTAATGACTTAATCACAGAAGCAGAAGAAATGTGCAAAGTCATTCGTGATAACCTCAAAGCAGCCCAATCCCGTCAGAAGAGCTACTATGATAGTAAGCACCGTGATTTGGGTTTTGAGATCGGAGATCATGTTTACCTCCGTGTCTCTCCTATGAAAGGTACTCGTGGCTTCGGTATCAAAGGGAAGCTTACCCCTAGATACGTGGGACCTTTCAAGATTGTCAGCAAGAGAGGCGACCTTGCCTATCAACTCGAGCTTCCTTCAAACTTTGCAAATGTTCATGACGTGTTACATGTCTCTCAGCTTCGAAAGTGCTTCAAGACTCCTGACCGCACCGTCAACTTCGAGGACATTGATCTCCAAGAAGATCTCTCTTATCGTGAGCACCCAGTTGCTATTCTTGAAGAGACTGAACGCAAGATTCGCAACAAGTCAATCAAATTTCTCAAAGTCAAGTGGTCTCACCATTCCGACCGTGAAGCTACTTGGGAATGCGAGGATCACCTCCATTCTGAGTACTCGGAGTTCTTTCATTCCTAGATCTCGGGACGAGATCTTTTCGTAGTGGTGGAGTGTTGTAACACCCCGGATGTAACTTTCCCTATTTGTATTCCAACTCTTGCCGTTTCCGGCGTTAAGTTATATTTATTTCTCGGGTTCGGGTCTTTGTCTCCATGTGTTGTTGTCTTTGTCATGCATCTCATATCATGTCATCATGTGCATTGCATTTGCATACGTGTTCATCTCATGCATTCGAGCATTTTCCCCGTTGTCCGTTTTGCATTCCGGCGCGTCGTTCTCCTCCGGTGGTCATTTCTAGCTTTCTTTTGTGTGTGGGGATTAAACATTTTCGGATTGGACCGAGACTTGCCATGCGGCCTTGGTTTACTACCGGTAGACCGCCTGTCAAGTTCCGTATCATTTGGACTTTGTTTGATACTCCAACGGTTAACCGAGGGACCAAAAAGGCCTCATGTGTGTTGCAGCCCAACACCCCTCCAATTTGGCCCAAAACCCACCAAACTCTGCTCCATGTCCTAGAGCGTTCGATCACGATCGCGTGGCCGAAAACCGCACCTCATTTGGACTCTCCTAGCTCCACTTATGCCTATAAATAGACCCCCCCAAAATTCAGATCTCTCTCCCCCTCTCGAAACCCTAAAAACCCTCGCGCCGCCGCCGGACAAAGTCCGCCGGGCCGGACAGTGTCCGACCCGCTCCGCCGCCGCCACGTCAGCCTCGCGCCCCACATCGCCGCCACTCTCGCCGAGGTGCGTGAGGGCCCAAGGCCGGCCCTCTCCCGTCACCTCCTGGGCCAGAGGCGCCCGCGCCGGCCGCTTCGTCCCCTACCTCGCCCCGCCGCCACTCGCCGTTCGCCGCCCGAGCTCCGGCGAGCTCCGGTGCCGCTCTGCCGCACCGCCTCTTCCCGCCAGACGCCGCCCCGACCTCGCCCGGCCCTCGCCTCGTCGCCCGGAGCCGCTCCGCCGCCGTCCATCGCCGGATCCGGCCGGCCCCGTCGTCCTCCTCCTCCTCCCCTCACGCCGGCGACGTCAACTCAGGCGACGAACCTCGAAGTCCATGCCCGTGAACAGTGCCGAATCTGAGATCTGAGATATTTTGAATCTCGGTTGACTTTTTCTCCTCTGAACCCTAATTTTTTATGCATACTTTGACCTGCTGTAACTTTGCATCCGTAGCTCCGTTTTGGACATATAGTATACCAAAATGTTTGTCTCGACGAGTACATCATTTCATTCCATTGCTTCATTTTCATTTGAGCTCATCTTGATGCCCAAAATGCTGTTAGAAGGAGGCTTCGTGAGTTAATTGTCAGATCTGCTAGGTCATCTTAGACTTTTGTCATTTTTGCCATGATTATTGTGTGCATGCTATGCCTGTGAGTCCTTCATATGTTTTGTTAAGAATTTTGTCTTCTTTCCAGAGGTGCAACCCATGCATTTTTAGGATGTGTGTAGTGACTTGGGCAAGCTTGCAAAGTGAGACACCCGGTAAATCTGTTTTCAGAGACTTAGTTGTTTTCACTAAGTCTGGGATTATTTAGTTCATGATGCCATATGTTCAGCTTGTTTCCTAGTGATCTGTGCCTCTTTTGAGGATGATCAGTAAAGGAGTTTTGTTAATCATGTTATGCTCTATCCATTCATGTCTTTGTTTGCAATTATGGAGCACTCTAGCTTGAGTCAATTGAGCTCTACTTTTGCTTCATGATGAATCTGGGCAGATCGTCAACTCGTTTGCGATTTCGCCGATGCTATTGTAGTTGATCCGTGCATGCTATGCCATTGTTCTTGCCATGTATAGCTAGAATTTTGTGCCTTCTTAATGGATGTATGCTTGCATTGCCATGAATTGCACCGTAGTGAGTGCATCGAGCTCGTTTACATGCCTCCGTGAGTTATATTTCAGCATGTCTCAGTTTTCACGAAGTCTGAAAACTGATTATGTTTTTGCTATGTTCGTGTGCCCGTTAGTATATTTTGTGAACCCTTTTGGCCCCAGGTCACTTTGGGTCTTTTGTTAAGCTTGTTGAGTAGCTCCATGCCATGTTCTTACTTGTCTTAATCAGGCCATGTATCATGTTGTTTTGCTGCTCCGAAGAGGGCTTCGTGATCTGAAATTTTAGACAAGTGTTAATTTCACTAAGTCTGGAATCTGTTTTGCATTTGCGTTTTTGCCATGCTTGTTTGAACCTCATAATGGATGAATTGGCCCTGGCTCAGTACTAGTCTTTTGTTAAGCATCTTGTGTGCATCCCTACCATGTATTTTTTTGTCATGTTTGGTGGCTGTAGCATGTTCATTGCATTGCACTTAAATGCCTACTTGCTGTAAATTGCAGACCGGTGTCATATCTTAAAACGCTTGCCATTTCCAAACCGTAACTCCGACTCCAATGATCTTTATATCGTTTTCAAGCGATTTCATCCCCTCTATCCAGTGGCACACTTGGTTTTCCAAGTTGGGGCCAGGTACATGCATTTCCTTCCATATCTTGCATTTTGCATCCCGCATCGCATCCCGCATAGCATATCATCATTTCATCATATTGCTTGGTCTTGCACGTGGTTGATTGTATCCTTGTTGCTTGTTTGTCTTGTTGGGTAGATCTGGGAGACGAGTTCGATACCGAGGAGCCCGTTGAGTCTGCTTGTGAGGATCCAGTCAACTCTGACAACTGTGCAGGCAAGATGATCATACCGTCGAAATCACTACTATCTTTGCTATGCTAGTTTGCTCGTTGTTGCTATGCCAATGCTACGATGCCTACCATTTGCTTGTCAGCCTCCCAATTGCCATGCCAAACCTCTAACCCACCTTGTCCTAGCAAACCGTTGATTGGCTATGTTATCGCTTTGCTCAGCCCCTCTTATAGCGTTGCTAGTTGCAGGTGAAGATTGGAGGCCGTTCCTTGTTGGAACATTTATTTACTTGTTGGGATATCATTATATTGCCATGTTATCTTAATGCATCTATATACTTGGTAAAGGGTGGAAGGCTCGGCCTCTCGCCTAGTGTTTTGTTCCACTCTTGTCGCCCTAGTTTCCGTTATATCGGTGTTATGTTCCCGGATTTTTGCGTTCCTTACGCGGTTGGGTTATAATGGGAACCCCTTGATATTTCGCCTTGATTAAAGCTTGTCCAGCAATGCCCAACCTTGGTTTTACCATTTGCCACCTAGCCTTTTCCTTTCCCTTGGGTTCTGCAGACTCAAGGGTCATCTTATTTTAACCCCCCCGGGCCAGTGCTCCTCTGAGTGTTGGTCCAAACCGTCAGCCGCCGGTGGCTACCAGGGGCAACTCTGGGCTGGCCTACCGGAAGTTTGGACAATCTGAGTGTGCCCTGAGAAAGAGATATGTGCAGCTCCTATCGGGATTTGTCGGCACATTCGGGCGGTGTTGCTGGTCTTGTTTTAACCTGTCGAATTGTCTTGTTGTACCGGGTTACCGAGTCTGATCGGTGTGTCTCGGGTGGAGGTCTATTCCTTCGTTGACCGTGAGAACTTGTCATGGACTAAGTTGGGACTCCCCTGGAGGGATTGAACTTTCGAAAGCCGTGCCCGCGGTTATGGGCAGATGGGAATTTGTTAATGTCCGGTTGTAGATAACTTGAACCCTAATTAATTAAAATGAATCAACCGAGTGTGTTACCGTGATGGCCTCTTCTCGGCGGAGTCCGGGAAGTGGACACGGTGTTGGAGTACTGTTTGCGCAGGTTGTCTTCTAGCTTCTCGCTCGCGCTTTGCCTCCTCTTCTCGCTCTCTTTTGCGAATAAGATAGCCACCATATATGCTAGTCGCTCGCTGCAGCTCCACTCATATTTTGGCTTACCCCTTCCTATAAGCTTAAATAGTCTTGATCGCGTGGGTGCGAGATTGCTGAGTCCCCGTGACTCACAGATACTGTAACTCTAGATGCAGGTCCAGGTGATTCCGCTCCAAGTGACGAGTACGAGCTCAAGTGGGAGTTCGACGAGGACTCTTAGCGTTATTATGTTTCCTTTCCCGATGATCAGTAGTGGTGCCTAGTTGGGGTTCGATTCGGGGCCGTGTCGCATGTTGGGTTTTCTTCTATTTTGGCGCCGTAGTTGGGCCATGAGTGTTTGTATGATGGATGTTATTTATGTACTTTGATGTGACGTGGCGAGTGTAAGCCAACTATGTATCTCCCCCTTTTATTATATATTACATGGGATGTTGTAATGATTGCCTGACTTGCGACATTGCTTTCAATGCGGTTATATCTCTAAGTCGTGCCTCGACACGTGGGAGCTATAGCCGCATCGAGGGCGTTACAGCGGTCTTGGTTAAGCCTCACCGTATAACCTACTATTGGCAGTGACTGCCTTGTACAAGGGTCAAATGTGCTACCATTCTAAGTTTTAGGCTTAACATCGTCGTCTCTCAATTATAGGTAAGTCACTCTAGATTTACCATCCCACATAGCAAGAGCGAATAATAAGAGTAAGTCGGCATGGTGATCAATCTATTCCGCACCCAAATCATTACCTTATATATGGTTCAGAAAATCTCGCATTCTAACACTCCAACTTTTGGGCCGAAGCCATCAACACCGCGTGTCATGCATCAAATCGGCTCTACCTCCGCAAAGGCTTAAACAAGACTCCATATGAGATACTCACCGAGAACAAGCCCAACCTCAAGTACTTTCGGGTGTTCGGGTGTAAGTGTTTCATTCTCAAGAAAGGTGTTCGTTTGTCTAAATTTGAGGCTAGAGCTCATGAGGGCATATTTGTTGGTTATGCTACAAACTCCCATGCTTACCGTGTTCTCAATAAGTCCACGGGACTTATTGAGGAGACATGTAACGTGGAGTTTGATGAGAATAACGGCTCCCAAGTGGAGCAAAGTGGCACTTGTGATGTAGGTGATGAAATTCCTCCCCAAGCTAGAAGAAGAATGGGTGTTGGATTTATCATACCCATTGAGGAACCCCTTGTGGCCGAAGGAGAAGGATAATGCTCCACTCAAGTGGAGCCATCACCAACCCAAGGCCCACACGCTTCCGAAGAACAAAGTGAAGGCCCTCAACCTCAAGAACAAGACCAAGGGCAAGGTCAATCTCAAGATGGTGTTGTAACATCAAGTGATGCCCAAGGTCAAGCTCTCTCCTCCGAGCAAGTTCAAGATCAAGAGCTTCTTCGAGATCAAGAAGAAGCTCAAGACGGTGCTCAAGATGATCAAGTGACCACTCCTCATGTCACCCCCGAGGAGGAATTGGAGCGTCGTGCCACCAAGATTGCTTCCAAGCTCTCCACCACGTATCATCTCATGACAAATGTGGTTGGAAGCTTAAGAAAGGGGGTAATCACGCGTAGACAATTAGCAAACTATTTTGAACATCACGCGTTTGTCTGTTGTGTTGAACCCCAAAAGGTCTATGAGGCACTCGAAGATCCGGATTGGCTCAATGCCATGCATGAAGAACTCAACAACTTCGAGCGCAACAAGATGTGGAGATTGGTGCCAAGGCCAACGGGGAACCACAATGTCATTGGAACCAAGTGGATATTCAAGAACAAGCAAGATGCTCATGGGATTATCATTCGCAACAAGGCTCGTTTGGTAGCACAAGGCTACTCCCAAGTCGAGGGTATCGACTACGGTGAAACCTGTGCTCTCGTTGCTCGTCTTGAATCCATTCGCATGTTGATTGCATATGCTTCTCATCATAACTTTAAGTTACAACAAATGGATGTGAAGAGTGCTTTTCTTAATGGTCCTATTAATGAGTTGGTATATGTCAAGCAACGCCCCGGGTTCGAGGGTCCCTACTTTCCCGATCATGTGTATCAACTCGATAAGGCACTCTATGGCCTTAAACAAGCCCCACGTGCGTGGTATGACCACCTTACCGAGTTGTTACAAGACTGTGGTTTTGAAGTTGGGCTAATCGGCCCCACTCTTTTTACTAAGAAGGTCAAAGGGGAGTTGTTTGTGTGCCAATTATATGTTGATGATATTATCTTTGGTTCCCCTAACAAAGCTTTCAATGAGGAATTTGCCGCTCTCATGACCTCAAAGTTAGAGATGTCTTCCATGGGAGAGTTGAAGTTCTTTCTCGGGTTCGAAGTGAAGCAAAGAAGAGAAGGAACCTTCATCAACCAAGCCAAATACACTCAATACATGCTCAACAGATTCAAGCTAAGTGATGTCAAGCTAGCGTCGACTCCTATGCCCGTCAAATGCCAACTTGACATAGATCCCAATGGTAAAGCGGTGGATCAAAAGGTATATCGCTCCATGATTGGATCCTTGCTTTACCTTTGTGCATCTAGACCGGATATCATGTTGAGTGTGGGAATTTGTGCACGGTTTCAATCCGCACCTAAGGAAAGTCACTTTGTGGCGGTCAAGCGAATCTTTTGATATTTGGCTCATACCCCAAACTTTGGCTTATGGTACCCAAGAGGAGCAAACTTCAAGCTTGTAGGTTATTCGGACTCGGATTGGGCGGGAGACAAAGTGGATAGGAAGTCCACTTCCGGAGGGTGCCAATTTCTCGGTTGCTCTTTGGTGAGTTGGTCTTCCAAGAAGCAAAGTTGTGTATCTCTCTCGTCCACCGAAGCAGAGTATGTAGCGGCCGGTAGTTCTTGTGCACTCTTATGGATGAGGCAAACTTTAAAGGATTACAGTGTCATTTGTGAAAAAGTGCCTCTTTGGTGTGACAATGAAAGTGCAATCAAGATTTCTCTCAACCCGGTGCAACACTTCAAGATGAAGCATATTGAGATCCGGTATCACTTCATCCGGGATCATATTAGGTGAGGGGAGATCGAACTCAACTATGTCAACACTCTTGATAACCTTACAGATATCTTCATGAAGCCCTTGGATGAAACAAGATTTCGCGAGTTAAGGCATGAGCTAAATATCATTGATTCGAGCAATGTTGCTTGAATCCATGCACACCCACCATACTCAACTTGTTATCTTGTTTAGGTGTAGGCATAGACATAGGGGGAGTGTTGTTCTTTCAATGAACTCTCCCTCCCCCATTATGCATAAATTGATCAACTCTTTCACATTAGCCTTTTTTGATGGCACTTGTGCTTCAAAGACGAGTTTTGGTCATGGGCCCAAGGATAATTCTTCGCGGTGCCATACCAATTGACTCAAACATAGGTGGCTGCGGCCACCGCCCTCTTCTTGGAGAGGTTGTGTCTCGTGGTTGGTCCTTGTTGTCTCTTGCCTTTCTTTCTTTCTTCATGCTGAGCGTGTTCTTGCGGTGTCTCGTTTGCTTGTCGTTTCCTTGCGTAGCTCCTTTTTTGTTGTTGTTTGAAACTTGCATCGTTTTGAGCTCATGGTACTACCGCGGCCTGCCACGGTACTACTGCTTGTGGAGTGCACCGTACTTCTGCACCCAGCGCGACAGTAATTTTTTACTGCCGCCTGGGGGAGCAGTACTACCGCTTCGGTGCGGCACTTCCGCCCGAGCGGTACTACCACGATGAGGTGCGGTACTACCACGCTGCCAAGGGCGCGTGGGGGTTAAGACCCGGGCAGGGGGAGTTCCAACTCCCTCATACCCATTCATCTGTTTCTCTCCCCACTGCCTCTCTCTCTCTCTCCTGCTCAAGAACGACGCCGGAGAGCCCCACCGGATCTCCGTCCCCGACCTCTCTCCTCGGATTCTGACCGGTGGGATCATTCCCCACCACTTCCTCTTGCCATGGATCAAGGTCTCTCCCCAAATCCCTCTCTCTTTTGTTCGTGCTTTCACTTCTAGGTTTTTGGGAGATGCATGTTGATTCTTGAGATTTTAGGCCAAATCTTTGCATGAGTAGGATGTAGGACAGTAGTGATGCGTAGAAAGTGTCCTTGATATGTTGTCCCGTGGTAGATTTGATCAACCGTAGTACTGCCTTGTTGTCGCGGTTGTTCTTAGATTCATTTATTCGGATCTGATGCCATGCGGCACTACCGCTCGTACGGTACTACCGCTCCTCAGGTGCGGTACTACCGCACGGGCCACGGTACTAAAGCTCTACTGCCGCTCCGAGCCCTGGTACCACCGTGCCACCGCGCGGTACTACCACGACTAGGAGCGGCACTAAATTTTTAGTACTGTGCGACCAGGACGTACTACCGCTGCTGTCAAATCTTCTTCATGGCAATTACCATATGCATTTTCTACTGGTTTCTTGTGTTTTGTTGTGGTCTTTGTTTTGAACCGTGTCGCTTCTTGTGTGTGTTTGTGTTTTGTGTGTGTCTCAGGTGGTGGCTCCGGTGTCCCTGTTCGTCGTTCCAATCCAAGCCGTGACACGGGTTCCAAGCGTCTGCGCAACCAAGAGGATGTTCCAGAGGGCTCCAATGCCCCCAATAGCAATGTCAAGACCACTGCTCGCAAGGTCAAGGAACCATCAAAGGACATGGATGAGATGCCTCTTGCTGAGTTTGTCTCTCTCAGGAAGATCAACCCTTATGCGCATCCTCGTGCAAACTGTAGAGGGAATGAACTGTTTTGGACCAAGCAGCAGAATCTCATTTACTTGGATGTGATCAAGGCCATGTAGAATTTGTATGTGGATGTGCACTGGATTGACATGCATCACATGAGGGAGGATAAGCATCATCACTACTTTGGTGAGGCCTTGGACCTCGTGGAGCAGTTTGCCATTGAGGATGTGATCTCTTTTCATCTGGACTATGACCCCGAGCTGGTGGCCCAGTTCTTTGCTTCGGTCCACTTCTGCTCTGGGGAGGATCGGAGGATGACCTAGATGACCAATGGATGTCAGTTGACTGCTACTTGGAAGGAGTTCATGGATTTGCTCAGAGTGCCTGATGTGGGGCTCCACACGTCGGTTGGTGTTCGCCCTCGTGCCAACGCCGAGTCAGCTAACAAGGACAAGCTTCTGCTGTTCTATGTTGAGAAGAAACTAGCCAGTGGCAAGTTGACGTGGGTGCTCAACTCGTTCCTTGATATCATGCACCGGATTTTCCGCCACTCCCTCTTTCCTCGCATTGGGGACAAGGACAAGGTGCATGCCTTTCTTGTGGACATGTTGCTCATTTGTGAGGAGGCCCGAGTTTCTCAGACTCAACCACTTGATGTCTCACATATCATGTGGTGTGCGCTTCGGTTCGTGGTATTCATCCGCAAGGTACCCATCTATGGTCTATATCTGTTCCTCCTGATCTCGAAGACTTGGGAGAAGATCTATCCCAATGAGGAGTTTCTGGCCCCTGACTAGATCCGTCATGACTCCATCAGACTCCGCATCAAGCCCTAGTGGGCTAACACTACTACTCGTGCCGAGGCTGAGGCTGCTAAGAGGGCTGCTGATGAGGAGGAGATTGAGGAGGAGAGTGCAGCTGAGGACAGCTCTGCGGGATATGCACCTCCCTCCACTGAGCCCTCATGGGCAAAGAAGCTGAAGGCCAAGATAAAGGCCTTGTTCTGCATGCAGGCCAAGGGGCAGTATCGGACTCACATGGCCTCCAAGGAGAGTCGCCGCCGCGACAAGAAGATCATGTGGGTTTTTGGAGAGGATGTTTCTGGCGGCTCCGAGGAGCACATCACTCCAGAGGCTGAATGGATGGCAAAACAAGGCTATAGGTGGACTGATTCTGAGGAGTACATTCCCGCTGCCGAGTCCGACGAGGAGCGTGCGAGCAACTACTCCGCTTGAGCCACCACTTGTGTTGTAGGTGTCCTATCTGCCTTTTTGGCGTATCAATGCCAAAGGGGGAGAGAGTGTAGGGATTTGTCGTGTCATGTCGTGTTTGCTTCGCTTGTGTTTGGTTTGTTGAACCTTGTTTGCTTTGGTTTGGTTTGAGTTTATTTGAGCGTGTGAGACTTATCTATCATATGGTGTAAGACATATGTACTCTATCTATCGCAGCTTACTAAGCTTATGATATATTGTGCTACTTAGTTCATGTTCTTATCTACTATCATGCTTAGTGTTAGCATTGTTATTGCAAGATATGCCATGTCTATAAAATATAGGGGGAGTGTTGATCCTAGTATGTGTGCCGTGCAGTCCAAAGCACTCATCTAAATAGCACACATCTAGGGGGAGCCCGTCTATATTTTAGAGATGTATGTATTGCTCATGTTCTATTCTTTCTCCCTTGTGCAAATCCCGTATCGTCATCAATCCACCAAAAAGAGGGAGATTGTAAGGGCATATTTATCCCTAAGGTGTTTTGGTGATTGATGACAATGCATTTGCGGACTAATCGTGTGTCTCGAGTATTTCAGATATTTCATGACTAGGCACAAGACGGTTAGGAGCCCCTCGAAGATTATTGAAGACGACGTTTTTCTACGTTCCTTTTTCGGTGGATTTCAGTCGTAAGAAAGCCGTACTATTAAGAGGGGGTCCGTTTTGGAAAGGTTTGGGTGGAATTGTCACGTACACGTTTACTCCTCTTTGCACCACCTTTCCTTTAGCACTTTGGAGCATCCTCCGTTTCTTCTTGTTTGTGCAAAAAGAAGTTTTCCTATTTGTTGCTGTTCTGAGGCTTGCGGTAGTACTGCTCTTCGGAGCGGTAGTACCGCAGGCCCCTGCGGTAGTACCGCAGGTGGTCACGGTAGTACCGCTCCTTGGGAGCCGTAGTACCATGAGCCCTGGTCCGGCACAGCACCAGTAGCAGAAGTAGGAGCGGATGTAATTTTTTAATCCGCTCCCCGCGCGGTAGTACCGCTTGCCGTTAGCGGTAGTACTGTGTCGGACTTTTGCACTATTTGGAATTCAGCAGAACTGGCCACGAACGTTTATTTGTCCACGGCCTTCCCAGGCTGGTCCAACCCTGCCTTGCGGTAGTACCGCAAGGGGGTGCGGTAGTACCGTGAGGCCTTGCGGTAGTACCGCTTGTCAGGCGTGGTAGTACCGCTTGTCGCGGGCTGGTTAAGTGGATAACGGTTGGATTTCTCTCTCCACTATATAAGGGGTATCTTCTTCTCCGAGTTGACCACCTCTTCCAACCCTAAGCTCCATTGTTGCTCCAAGCTCCATTTTCGCCCGATCTCTCTCCCTAGCCAATCAAACATGTTGATTTTCTAGGGATTGGTTGAGAAGGCCTCGATCTACACTTCCACCAAGAGAAATTCAATTCCCCCACTAATCCCTTGCGGATCTTGTTACTCTTGGGTGTTTGAGCACCCTAGACGGTTGAGGTCACCGCGGAGCCATATTCCATTGTGGTGAAGCTTCGTGGTGTTGTTGGGAGCCTCCGATTAAGTTGTGGAGTTTGCCCCAACCTTATTTGTAAAGGTACGGTCGCCGCCTCCAAGGGCACTAATAGTGGAATCACGGCATCTCACATTGTGTGAGGGCGTGAGGAGAATACGGTGGCCCTAGTGGCTTCTTGGGGAGCATTGTGCCTCCACACCGCTCCAACAGAGGCGTACTTCCCCTCAAAAGGAAGGAACTTCAGTGACACATCCTCGTCTCCACCGGCTCCACTCTTGGTTATCTCGCACCTTTACTTGTGCAAGCTTATTTGTGTTATTTCCGTTGCTTGCTAGCATGCTTGTTGTTGTTGCATCATATAGGTTGCTCACATAGTTGGATGTCTAGACAACCTACTTTGATGCAAATTTTAATTTGGTAAAGAAAAGTTAAAAATTGTTAGTTGCCTATTCACCCCCTCTAGTCAACCATATCGATCCTTTCACCTGGGTCGGGAGAGGGTTACAGGTGGGACCCAGGGGGTAGGGGCCAGGCTGGCGCTCGTCTTCTTCCTTGCTTGCTTTGCCCCGAGCGAGGCAGAGACGAGGCGAGGCAGGGCGGCAGGAGGCGATGGGGCCGGCCAGTTCTGGCAGTCTTTGGCCAGGCGGAGGGCACTGACGGATGTGCAGGAGACAGGCGCACCCATTCAGGGAAGACACGACCGCTGGGGAGGAGTGGGGTGGAGGGGAAATCTTGGCAATGGGAGGCGGTAGAGAGCTTTGGGTGGCGGGGTTCTCCGGCGATGGGCAAGTGGGTGGGGCGGCTCAGCAGGAGGTGAGGAGCACTCTGGTGAGGTCGGGGAGGCACGAGGAGGCTCGGGACGGCCGGACGATGAGGTGCCCGAATGGTGAAGGCAGCGACCGGACTAGGGATTCGCGGCCAGAGGGGCTCCGACGACAAACTGGAGAGGTGGGGTGGCTCGCGGAGACAAGAGGGACTCGGTGGATAGCTTGGAATGGCGAGGGGGGGGGCTTGGTTTGGCCGGAATCAAGCTGAGGCCGAGGCGGCCATGGCAATCTCCAGGGAAAAGAAGAGGGGGACGAGGACTCCGGTGGGCTTGGAGCGAGGGGAAGAGGTGAATGAGCTGTGGGAGGGGTCAAGGGTCCTATATATAGGCCTGGGGAGAGCTCATGGACGCTCAAGAGAGCTCCATCTCGAAGACAATGGCAGAGCAGAGGCTGGACATGTCACGGGCGCGACGACAGCGACCACACAACAGTGATTCAGGGCAGAGCAGCGACTCAGGTCGATGCAGACGAGCACGGGTGAGCTACTAGCCACGAATTGAGGCCGAGATGACGAGGGAACAGACAATAACAGGGGCGGGAATACTCCAGAGCGCGCGTTTGGCTGGTCGTGACCCGTGGTCACCGCGTGAACTGGCCTACGCGGTGCCAGGTGAGCGGCCACATCATGTCTGGTAGATAGACCCTGGTGCCACTAATTCATAGGAGGTAACCACTCGGTATAGGGGCAAATAAGTGATTTGTAGGAGGAGCCAAAACATTTTGGCAGCAAGGTGTTTGATGCCATCTGCAGAGGATTGGTCAGGAGGATTAGACTGAGGTTTGACTGGGTTTATCACCCACTAAGGTGAGTAAGATGGCAAGGTTTCATCTCATACCGAGGGTTTTAGCTAGTACTTGTAGTGCAAAGTGCCATACTGACCAAAATAGCAAACTTTGAAGTAGCACCCACATACTAGCTTGGATTGAGCTGAAAATTGGCATAGATGAGTTATATGATCATATGAACCTTCTGTAAAAGTTTCATGCCATTTGGAAATACCAAAATAACACTTGCTTCACAAAGCTTCATTCTAATCAGAAACTTGGAAAAATTGCATAGGGAAAATGGTTCAATGAAATGGGCCAAAACTAGGTGGAGGGAGTTGATATGGATAGGAGAATGCCCTGGAAAAATAAGCAACATAAAATATAGTTGCTTCACAAACTAAAAGTCTGACCAGAAACTAAGATGAGCTACATGAGCTCACATTTGGTGGAGAGTCATGATTTGATCATATGAGGTACCTTGCAAACTTGTAACTCATTTGGATATGCCTAGCTTGTACTTCCTTCACAATGACTTTGCTCAGGCAGGAACTTTGAAATTTTGCTCAGGAATATTTACTAGGAAAATTGAGTTGAATTTTGGCATGGGGTAATGATATGGATAGAAAAAGATGCCCAAAAAGTTTGGCGTCAATCAAGCAAATATAAATGACACTTCCTTCTCAAACCACAACTTAGGGCATAATCAGAAAAGGAATAATTGTGAATTATCGTTGATGATGCCAAGGAAGGATTTTTGTCATATTTGTGGAAGATATGACCCAAAAAATTTAAGAGAATTATTTGGGAATTTTGGGAGTGACAGAAATATAGGTTGCTTCACAACCTAGGGTTTAAAGGGTTATTCCTTTAATAGAAAAATGAATATTCCCAATAAAAAGAATATTGGGTTAGGTCAAGGATGAAAATGACATGATCTAGGGTTGATGATGAGGATGACAAGCCACTATAAAACCTAGGAAGACATGCTCTTCCCAAGTTTCAGAACCACATAGCCATAGAAAATCAAATTAAATCAAGAAATCAAAGAAAATCCAGGGTGTTATAGCGGTACATCCAAACCGTGCCAAATCAAGAACACGAGAGAGAGAGATCAAACACATAGCTACTGGTACAGACCCTCAGCCCCGAGGGCGAACTACTCCCTCCTCATCATAGAGAGCGCTGGGATGATGAAGATGGCCACCGGTGATGGTTTCCCCCTCGGGTAGGGTGCCCGAACAGGCTCCCGATTGTTTTTTCGTGGCTACAGAGGCTTGCGGTGGCGGAACTCCCGATCTAGGTTCTGTTCTTGGGTTTTTGGGATTTATAAGATGCGTTGGCGTTCGGGAACAAGTCAGGGGGGCCCACGAGACGATGAAAATGACAGGGGGCGCCCTTCACCCTTGTGGTGGCATGGGGACTCCTCTCCGATAACTTTTCATTCCAGTACTTTTAAATTTTCCAAAAATAATCTCCGTAAATTTTCAGGTCAATTGGACTCCGTTTGACATTCCTTTTCTGCGAAACTTAGAAACAAGGAAGAACAAAAACTGGCACTGGGCTCTAGGTTAATAGGTTAGTCCCAAAAATAATAGAAATAGCATATTAATGCATATAAAACATCCAACACACATAATATAATAGCATGGAACAATAAAAAATTATAGGTACGTTGGAGACATATCATCATCCGCCTCCTTGTTCGTGCCATGAGGGACGTGCTGCAATTCCAAGCCCAAGAATCATTTTTCAATCTTGCGTACCTCTTCTAGGTATGGCTCCATGTGCTCGTCCTTAGGCTTGTATTCCTTGTTGGAGAAGTTCACGAGGAGCTAAGAGTCGCCTTTGACTCCCAGGGCTGCCGTGGCCTTGAGGCCAGCGATCAGGCCCTCGCATTCTGCTATGTTGTTGGAGACCTTCTCACCATGCTGAAAGCAGAGTTGCACAACATAGTATAGCTTGTTCTGGGTTGACGAGATGAGGACGGCTCCGGCCACTGCGCCCTGCCGTGCAAATGCGCCATGAAGTACATGGCCTAGCCATCGGGCACCTCATCTCCCAGCGTGAGGGATCGGTGTTCACTCATCCCTCGGTCGGGGGCATCCGTCAATTCCGCCATGAAATCAGCGAGGGCCATGCCCTTGATGACCGTGGTGGTGCTGAACTCCAGCTGGCACGCTTGCAGCTCGATGTTCCATTAAGCGACCCTGCCCGCGATATTGGGGCTATGGAGCACCTTCTCCAGGGGGTACGCGGAGACGACCTTGATGGGGTGGCCTTGGAAGTAGTGGCACAGTTTCCTAGAGGCGACGAGGAGCGCGAGCAGGAGCTTCTACGGCATGGGGTAGCGCGCGCGTCAGGTAACACCATGCTGACGAAGTATACGGGGTTCTCGTTGAGGGAAGAGGTATTGACGATGTTCCGCTCTGCTTAAGACAAGGGGGCCTTGGGAGCCTTGCTGTCTGATGGGGTAGTCGAGGTCTTTGGAGCGCCATCCTGAGATGGTAATGGCGCGGCTATACACAGGGCGCTACGCCGCGCACATGCACCTACGTGCTCTTCTTGGACTGCCATGAGCGCTGCGCTAGCTGAGTGGGGTGTGGCGGCCAGGTAAAGCACCAGGGGATCAAGAGGACGAGGCGCTACCATCACTGGACGGCTCGTGATATACCTCTTGAGATATTGGAAGGCCGCCTCGGCCTCTGAAGTCCATTCAAAGGGGCCCTTCTTTTTCATCAGCTTGAAGAATGGGAGGGCGCGCTCACCGAGCTTGGAGATGAAATGCCCCAACGAAGTTATGCAGCCTGCGAGCTTTTGCACGTCCTTGAGGGTCTGTGGCGGGCTCATCCTTTCTATTGCCTTGACCTTCTCGGTGTTAGCCTCGACCCCTCTGTGCGACACTAGGAAACCCAGCAACTTGCGAGATGGGACACTGAACACGCACTTCTCTAGGTTGAGCCGCAGGTTAACCTTGCACAGGTTGGTGAATGTTTCTTCCAGATCTTCGATAAGGGTCCTTGCTCCCCATGACTTGACCACTATGTCATTGATGTACGCCTCGGTGTTCCTCCCAAGCTGCTAGCCTGGAGCAATGTGCATCAATCGCTGGAAGGCCGCGCCGGTATTCCGCAGCCCAAAGGGCATGCAGGTGTAGCAATACTCCCTGCATGGGGATAGGAAAGTTGTCTTCTCGGCATCTTACACTGCCATCTTAATCTGGTGGTAGCCCGAGAAGGTGTCCAGGAAGCACAGAAGGTCGCACTCGGCGGTGGAATCAATGATCTGATCGATGCACAGAAGAGGGAAAGGGTCCTGAGGGCACACCTTGTTGAGGCTCTTAAAGTCGACGTGCATGCGCTCCTTCCCGCCCTTCTTGGGGACGATGACCGGGTTGGACAACCAATCTGGGTGCCATACTTCCCGAATGACGCCGGCTTCTTGTAGCTTGCACTACAAAAAAAAGACACATCCGTGACATTTTGGGTCGAACGAATTTTTTCTGTCATGCTTATGACACTTCTATGACGATAATTGTGACAAAACCCGGTATCATCATAGATGTGGTGGGCTCCTACTTCTATGACAAAAAATCATGAAAGAAAATGGGATTTTCATCCTAGGCGGGCCGGATACGCACCTGCGTGACATTCTTTGGGCCGTCCATGATAGAAAAAATAATGGTAGAGGCGAGGGCGGGGAAAATTTCAGGAGTTCCCGGTTACGGTGGGTGGTCGGGGCCGAGCGATGCACGAAGGTTTGCACGTTTATATGATACGTCTCCAACGTATCTATAATTTATGAAGTATCCATGCCATGTTTACAACAATTTTATATGGTTTTGGTATGATTTGCATGGAACTAACCTGGACTGACGCAGTTCCAGTAGAACTATCGTGGTGTGCTTTCTATGTAGAAATGAAAGTTCTCCAAATGAGCTAAAACTTTTGACGATTTTTTTGGAACAAAAAAGACCCCCGAAGCTTCATGGAAGGACCGTAAGGAGAAGGAGTAGGTCACAAGACACCAGGCGCGCCAGGGGGGCCAGGCACGCCCCGGTGGGTTGTGCTCACCTCGAGGCCCATCTTCGCGTGAAACAGACGCCAAAAAATCCTATAAATAGATAAACCATCAGAAATAACCCTAGATCAGAAGTTCCGCTGCCACAAGCCTCTGTAGCCATGAAGAACCAATCTTGACCCCATTCATGCACCCTGCCGGAGGGGGAAATCATCACCGGTGGCCATCTTCATCATCCTGGCGGCCACCATGATCAGGAGGAGTACTCCACCCTTGGGGGTAAGGGTTTGTACCAGTAGCTATGTGTTTAATCTCTCTCTCTCTCTCTCGTGTTCTTGATGTATCGCGGGCTTTGTTAATATAGTTGGATCATATGGTGTTTCTCCCTCTCTATCTTGTTGTGATGAATTGAGTTTTCCCTTTGAGATTTTGTTTTATCAGATTGAATATTTTTACGGATTTGAGAGAACTTGATATATGTTATGAATACCCATGGTGACAATGGGGTATTATATTGATTCACGAGATATACGTTCTGGCACTCAACTCGCGGATTCCTGAGGTGACATTGGGGTAATCTATGCATAGGGGTTGATGCACGTTTTCGTCCTTGTTTCTCCGGTAGAAATTTTGTGGCACTCTTTGAGGTTCTTTGTGTTGGATCGAGTATTATGAATCTGAAATTGTTTGATGTGTATCGTATAATTAACTCATGGATACTTGTGGTGACATTGGAGTATCTAGGTGACATTAGAGTTGGTTGATGCGTATCATATGGTGTTATTTTAGTATGAACTCTTGGATAGATCGAACGGAAAGAATAACTTTGTGTTATTTTAGTACGAACTCTTGAATAGATCAAACGGAAAGAATAACTTTAAGGTGGTTTCGTACCCTACAAACAATTTCTTCTTATGTTCTCCTCTAGATAAGAACTTTGGAGTGATTCTTGATCACACGTTGAGGGATGGTTATATGATCCAATTAGATTAGCATTGTTGAGAGATTGCACTAGCTAAAGTACGGACCCAAGGCAGCATTGCAATACTGTTTGTGCTCACTTTTGTTACTTGCTACCTTGCTGTTTTTATTGTTACTATTACAAAAATCAATATCTACTATCATTACTACACTTTTATCACCATCACTTCGTCAAACTAGTGCATCTATACAACTTACCATTGTAATTGGTGTGTTGGGGACACAAGAGACTTTTTATTATTTGGTTGCAGGGTTGTTTGAGGGAGACCATCTTCATCCTACGCCTCCCACGGATTGATAAACCTTAGGTCATCCACTTGAGGGAAATTGCTACTGTCCTACAAGACTCTGCGCTTGGAGAGCCAACACAAGTCTACAAGAACAAGTTGTGTAGTAAACATCAATCTCTTTTTTGGCGCCGTTGCCGGGGATATGAGTGCTTGAAGGTATATCTTTAGATCTTGCAACTGAATCTTTTAGTTTCTTGTTTCATCACTAGTTTGGTTCATAAGAAGAAAACTACAAAAAAATGGAGTTGAGGTTGCATCATACTATTCATCTTTATAATGCCTTTCATGAAAATGATGGAAAGGAAAATTTTGCTCAATTGATAGAAGAAGAATTCTATAAAATGTTTGACAAAAAAAATCTTTGAATGATGAGCATGATTGTAATATTGTTGGTATGTGTAGGATCGAAAGTATGTCTAGAGGGGGGTGATTAAACTACTTGACAAAATAAAAATCTAGCCTTTTCCCAATTTTATGTCTTGGCAGATTTTAGCAACTCAGCACAAGTTAAGCAATCAACCTACACATGCAAGTCTAAGAGTATAGCAGCGGAATGTAAAACATTTGCATATGAAGGTAAAGGGAGGAGTTTGGAGGGAGCAAATGCAATGTAGACAAAAAGAGTTTTGGCGTGGTTCCGATAGGTGGTGCTATCGTACATCCACGTTAATGGAGACTTCAACCCACGAAGGGTAATGGTTGCGCAAGTCCACGGAGGGCTCCACCCACAAAGGATCCACGAAGAAGCAACCTTGTCTATCCCACCATGGCCATCGCCCACGAAGGATTTGCCTCACTATGGTAGATCTTCACGAAGCAGGCAATCTCCTTGCCCATACAAACTCCTTGGTTCAACTTCACAATCTTGACGGAGGCTCCCAAGTGACACCTAACCAATCTAGGAGACACCACTCTCCAAAAGGTAATAGATTGTGTGTTGATGATGAACTCCTTGCTCTTGTGCTTCAAATGATAGTCTCCCCAACACTCAACTCTCTCTCTCTCTCTCACACAGATTTGGATTTGGTGGAAAGATGATTTGAGTGGAAAGAAACTTGGGGAAGGCTAGAGATCAAGTTTCATATGGTTGGAATGGAATATCTTGGTCTCAACACATGAGTAGGTGGTTCTCTCTCAGAAAATGTATGCTGGAAGTGTAGGCACATTCTGATGGCACTCCTTACTAATGAAGGAAGGGTGGATGGGTATATATATAGCCTCCACACAAAATCTAACCATTAAACACAATTTACCAAACTCGGTCATACCGATTCAGTTCGAAATGTGAATGTTAGGCTTTTCGGTGGGACCGACATGTCAACTCGGTGGGACTGATTCCATTAGGGTTAGGGCATAACGTAATCTCGGTGAGAGTGATTACACAAACTCGGCAGGACCGACTTTGGTAATAAGCTGACCAGAGAGTTGGTCAGGCAAACTCGGTGGGACTGATTCGCTCATTTCGGTGAGACCGAAACGTTACAGAAGGGAAATAAAGAGTTTGGATTTCAAACTCGGTGGGACCGATCACTCATCTCGGTTGGGCCAAAACGTTACGAAGGGAAACAGAGAGTTTGCAATCCCATCTCGATGAGACCGAAATGGCTAGGGTTTCTGGCAGTGGCTATGTGAAGTGAACTCGGTGGCGCCGGATAGAACATTTCGGTGGGGCTGAGTTTGACTTTTGGTTTGGGACATATGTGGATATGAGAAAGTGGTTGATTGTTTTTGGAGCATATCACTAAGCATTTTGAGCAAGTGAGTCATTAAGCAACACCTCATCCCCTTTTAATAGTATTGGCTTTTCCTATGGACTCAATGTGATCTTGGATCACTAAAATGAAAATGTAGAGTCTTGAGCTTGAGCCAATGTGTGTCCTTAGCATTTTGAGGGGTCCACATTCCTAATCCATGCCATGCCAATCATTGAACTTCCTGAAATGATTATCTTGAAATAGTATTAGTTCAATGAGCTATATGTTGTTAGTAATTACCAAAACCACCCAGGGATAATTGCACTTTCAATCTCCCCCTTTTTGGTAATTTATGACAACATATAGATCAAAGCTTCGACAAATGATAATAAGATTTAAATACATCGTCGCTTTGAGAAGTATGTGATAAGAAAGAGCTCCCCCTAAATTTGTGCATTATTTAAAATTTGCTTTTGGATGCAAATGCACAATCGATTAGGATCATGGGTTACTCTTGCATGTCACATACATATTGGTGGAGTGCTCAAAATGATAGGAATTAAAACATGCACTCATCACCAAGCAAAGTGAAAGATCATATAGGGATATAAAAGATAATATTGTCTGTCAGGACCCCGATTCCAAGTCACATCGATCTAGCCGGTAACACCTCATATCACTTTGCGGCCTCACGCACGGTATCCCCATGGGTGTCGCCTTACCATGGCCCGGGACCATTTGCGCCTTTTGGCTCACATATATGATAGTGTCGCTAGCATCCATATGACAGAGAACCCGGGCCGACATGGCTAGTCGTGAACCCAAAGCGGCACAGACCTATGGGGACAGGCATACATGAATCACATCGACGGTCAACAGCGTGTGAATCCGGGCTGTGGCACTGGGCTAACACGACTCCGGGGAACCCGGGCTATAGCAGGCTAGGCAGGACTCCGAAACTCACCATGTGACATTTCCCCGAAGGGACAGACATAGGAACAAAGTGAAACACATGCCGGCCAGTCAAGTGTCCTGAGCAGTAGTGCTGGGCTAGCAGGACTCCGGTGAACCGGGCTGTAGCGGACTACTATGGCTCAAGGAGCACTAGACTACATTTCCCCATAAGAGAGGCTGCCAAGGATAAACAACTAGATTGTCGGATCCCACACATACCAAGCATTTCAGTCATACACACAATATGCTCGATATGTGTAAATACAACATGGCATCACAACAAAACTCTACAACTCAAGTACTTTATTTAAAGGCTCCGGAGAGCCATACATAACATGTTCATACAGGTAGGGGTCACAAGACCCGACACTCAAGTCATACAAGCATACAAGCACATGCGGAAGCAAATAAGTCTGAGTACAGACACTAGAAAGAAAGAAGGCTTGTCGAAGCCTGTCTATCTACATAGGGCCCTCCATGGCCAGAATCACCACCTGGGTGGCAAGTTACTCATCGACGTCGAGGCCTACGTAAAACCCATCGGAGGGGGCGGTGTTGTCGACTGAAAATAGTAATTAAAGCAACATGAGTACAAAGGTACTCAACAAGTCTTACAACAGATCCTACTATACATGCTCATTCTCAAGAAGGTGGTGGAGTTATTGCAGCAAGCCAGCTTTGACTCTTGGCTAAGCTATCCTACGAGACACCACTTTAAAATAGTTTTCCACACATGAGTCCACTAATCACCAACACAATACTCCACCGGGGATCCTCCCTCGTCATCCTACGAGAGGGCCATCCTCGGTACTCACACTTATCTTGAGTCTTTTAGTAGTAACCATTAACTTGTCTATGAACTGTATAGGCAACCAAGTAGTCCTTTACCGCGGACGCATCTATTCGAATAGATGATGTTAACCCTGCAGGGGTGTACTTCTTCATACATGCTCTCACCACTTATCGTCGTTTACACGACATGTACTCGGCAACCTTCAAGCAGAAGCCCAATGAGGGTGTCAGCCATGGCCTACCTAAACACACGAGTCTCTAGTCCAGGTTTATCGCCTATCCAGGTTCCATCCGCAGGGAGTCCGGCTGAGGTTTCCACATACGGCCCTGAACGATGTGTATAGGGTTCCGAGACGCCAAACGGGCGCCCGGCATACCCGACCACGGTGTATCTACCGCATCATAGCCCACCCCTAGGGTCAGCGCTACGCACGGCCACCAACACATAACCTACAAACACCAGAAACTAGTTGCAACTCCTGGACAGAGTACTAGGGTGATTAAGAAGCCGAGAGGGTCCATTGGTTTCAGGCCCAATGTATGGTAGTAACTAATTCTTGAATCACACATACAGATCTCAGTTCTTAGGGACGGCCTCAATGAAACAACCCACCATGTACTCCTACATGGCCTCTCATCGATACCTTTACCAAAACATGTTCAACACATCCCTTACATTACCGACGTAATCATTTCACTCTAGCCCATCACCCAGATGAACCAGACCTGACACAACTCTAAGCATAGCAGGCATAGCAAGGTAGGAAACACATACATGGCTCAATCAACTCCTACACATGCTAGTGGTTTTCATCTAGTTACTGTGGCAATGACAGGTCATGCAGAGGATAGGGGTTCAACTACCGTAGCACACAGCAGTTTGAAACGTTGTTGTCTTAATGCAGTAAATGAGAGCAGAAGTGAGAACATGGGATTGTATCGATATGATCAATGGGGTTGCTTGCTTGATGGAGTAGTAGTAGGGTACTGCCCTTCAGCTGGATACTAGGAAATATCCTCGGAGGCAGAAGCTACCACGAAAGACACCACAGAACACAATCATCACATGGCAATATGCAACAATATGATGCATGCTATGACATGGCAATACGAAGTGTCCTGCCTAATGCAATGTGAAACAAGTTGGTTTGGGTCCATTTGAATCAAAGATTCAAATGGAAGCTTATGTTCTTAAGCATTGTAAGTGTACTAGCTTGTTTCTCCTAAACAACAAGGTTAAAGTGTTTTGTCATGCATGAAACCATTACAGATGGAAAGATTGAATTTCTTAATCAAATTTCATATATAACTCTTTGCATTTGGAGTTACAGATTAAAAGTTATGAATTTTTGAAGTTTGTAATATTTTCTAGCATTTCCTGAATAAGATTAAATCCAGAAAAGTCCATTACTACGTCAGCAGGTCAACAGGTGGCTCAGGTCAAACCTGACCAGTGGGATCCACTGGTCAGTGACACCGTTAGTTAACTAACTAATTAGGGTTAGTTAGTGCTAATCTAGGTTTGACCAGGGACGGGGCCCACATGTCAGTGACTCAGGGGGGGGGGTCAAATCCCTGGTCAGCGGGGTCAAAGCACCGGAGTTTTAACGCCGGCGACGACCAGACGCGGCGGGGCAGCGCCGGATTCGCGCTCCGGCGACCAAAAGTACGGCGGAGGCCATCTACGTGATGCGGGCGCTCCCCTGCGTCGAGTGGTGGTGGTGGTTGGACCGGGGGTGGCTAAAAACGTCGTCGACGACGACTTCGGCGGCTGTCGGAGCTCGAGTGAGCTCGGGGTCGTCGCTACAACGGGCGTGGCGGCATGGGGTTAGCTCCTACGTGCTCTACGTGGCGCGGTGAGCAAGAAGGACATGACGGCTGAGCCATTGCATGGCCGGAGTCACGCCGGCGGTGAGCATAGGCGGCGGCAGGTGCGGGTGAGCTCGGTGCGGTGTGTATGGTGCACGAGAGAGATAACGGAGAGGGAGAGGACGAGCAGCAGCTCACAGTGGTCTCGACGAGCTGGTCAGCGAGGTCGGGGAAGAGCTGGAGCGGTCGAGGTAGCGAGGGGGATCTCCGGCGATGGCGGATCGGGACGGGCTCGGTGCAGCGTCTCCGGGGCGAGCGAGCGCCCGGGGATCGGTCGAGGCAAAGCAGTGGACGACGGCAAAGCTTGTTGGCACGGCGAGGTGACGAGTGGACGGCAGTGGCTGTGGGCTTCACGAGGGCGCGGGCGCGGCTGCGTCGGCCATGGCGTCGGGAGAGCGAGGGAGAGAGCAAGGGGGAGTGTGAGGTGTCGGGTAGACCGGGGCGACACCGAGGAGGCGTTCGCGGCGTCGAAGCAGTGGCCAAGCGATGCAGACGGGCAGGGTGGTGGCGTGGCGAGCTCGGGCGCGTGCGCCGTGTCCCTCCTCTGTCTACTAGCAGAGGTAGGCGATGACTAGCACGGGCCAGCACAGTGCTGGGCCGGCCAATGGGCTGCCAGGTGGGCTGCGCCAGGTAAGTGGCTGAATCCTTTCTCTCTCTCCTTTTTCTATTTTTAATTATTCTGTTTTGTGTTTTGAAATAGTAAAAATACTATTTCATTTAGAAAAACCCTGAAAATAATCAGAGGCTCCTTTGAAAATATTCTCAACAGCCTAAAATTACTTTCAGGATGATTTGGGCATTTTAAAATATTTATAGGATTTAAATTGCCCAAATGCAATTAGTAATGAATTAATCCAATGACCTTATGATGTCCTAGAAAAGTGTGCACCATTTTTGTCAGAGGTTTTAACCCAAAACAAAAACGGTGGACTTTTTAGAAGGGCATTTCAGGTTCATTGAAAAAGTTTTTAGTAAACCCTAGTTGTTCCAGGGGGGTGCTGGGGGTTCTGTCATCCCCATTTCAGTTTTCTGGAAAATTAAACATGATGCAACACTCTAATGCATGAACTAGCCAAGGTGTGACAACTCACACCCACTCAAAAGAATCTTGTCCCAAGATTTAGGATCCATTGGGAAGAAGGCGGGGTACTCGAGTCGAAGACGATCCTCCCTTTCCCAAGTGGCTTCTTTTTCGGAATGGTGTGACCATTGAACCTTGAGAAACTTGATGTTATGGCGTCGAGTGGTACGCTCGGCTTGATCAAGGATAGGAACGGGATATTCCCGATAAGTGAGATTATCTTGGAGATCAAGCGTTTCGTGGTCCACTCCACAGATAGGATCCGCGAAGCAATGCCTAACTTGAGAAACATGGAAGACATCATGAACTCTGGAAAGATGCAGAGGTAGTTCCAATTGGTAGGCAACTTCTCCTCATTTGGCAAGAATGCAAAAGGGTCCAATGTAACGAGGAGCCAATTTGCCTTTGATACCGAAACGATGGGTTCCCTTTAACGGAGTAACCCGAAGATAAGCCTTCTCGCCGACTTCATAAGTCATGATCTTATGTTTACGGTCATATTGGCTCTTTTGACGAGATTGGGCTTTTTTCAATTTCTCACGAATAACGCGAACCCGCTCTTCTGCTTCCTGAATCATATCCAGGCCAAAGAGTTGTCTTTCCACGGTTTCTGACCAGTTAAGAGGTGTTCGACATTTTCGTCCATAGAGAACTTTGAAAGGAGCTTTGCCCAAGCTAGCTTGATAACTGTTGTTATAAGCGAACTCCACGAATGGAAGGCATTTCTCCCAATCCATTCCGAATGAGATGACCGAAGCTCGGAGCATATCCTCCAGGATTTGATTGACTCGCTCTACTTGACCACTTGATTGGGGGTGAAACGCGGTGCTAAAAGAGAGACGAGTTCCCATAGCATTTTGGAAACTTTCCCAAAATCGAGAGGTGAAGAGACTCCCACGGTCTGAGTTAATTTCCAATGGGACACCATGAAGAGACACTATTCGGGAGATGTATAAGTCCGCTAGCGGGCTAGCGGTGATACTCTCACGAACAGGTAGGAAATGGGCTACTTTGGAAAGACGATCGATCATGACGAAGATATCATTGTTCCCTCTCTTGGTCCTGGGAAACCTAGTAATGAAATCCATATTGATTTTATCCCATTTCCACTCAGGAATAGCCAAAGGTTGAAGGGTGCCAGCAGGCCATTGATGCTCTACTTTAACACGACGACAGACGTCGCAACTAGCAATGTATTGAGCAATTTCTCTCTTCATCCTAGTCCACCAAAACCTCTGGCGTAGGTCTTGATACATTTTAGTACTACCGGGATGAATGGTGAGAGGGGATTCATGAGCTTGCTTAAGGATCAGCCGTCTCAGGTTTCGTGCTTTGGGAACCACTAAACGGTTTCCAAAGTATACGACACCTTGATCATCAACGGAGAAACAATTCGTGACTCCTTTCTTAATGTTTCTCTTAATACGGGAGATTCCTGGATCTACCTTCTGTGCCTTGATGATCTGATCCGTAAGGGTAGGTTTCGCCACCAGGGTGGATAGGAATCCTTGAGGAACAATGTGAAGGTTAAGCTGACGAAATTCCTCGTGGAGAATTGGTTGACTTTGTTGTAACATCAGGTTGTTACAATAAGATTTACGACTTAGCGCATCAGCCATGACATTGGCTTTGCTGGGGTGTAAGTTATTCCTAAGTCGTAATCCGAGATCAACTCGACCCAACGTCTTTGCCTGAAATTCAAATCCGGTTGGGTGAAGATATACTTCAAACTTTGGTGATCGGTGAAGATCTCGCAACGATTACCGAGAAGGTAATGCCGCCACATTTTAAGTGCATGGACTACAGCTGCAAGCTCTAGATCATGTGTGGGATAGTTTTCCTCATGGGGGTGTAATTTCCGTGAAGCATAGGAAATTACCTAACTATCTTGCATGAGTATGCAACCTAGTCCTCGTCGCGAGGCGTCGCAATAGATAATAAAGTCCTTGGAGAAATCTGGTGGTACCAGTACGGGAGTAGTTGTCAGGCGTCTTTTCAGTTCCTGAAAGCTGAACTCGCACTATGGGGTCCACTCGAACTTTCTATCTTTCTTGAGGAGTTCAGTTAGAGGTTTAGCAACCTTGGAGAAATTCTCGACGAAGCGGCGGCAATAACTCGCTAAGCCAAGGAAGCTCCGAACTTGCTTGACCGTTTCAGGTGGAGTCCAATCAAGGACAGCTTGAACTCGCTCAAGATTGACAACAATAGCCTTACCAGAGATTACATGGCCTAGATAGGTCACTTCTGGCAACCAAACTTCACACTTGGAGAATTTGGCATAAAGGCGATGCTCTCGAAGTTTCGTCAATACGAGCCTTAGATGTTCGGCATGTTCCTCCTCATGCTTGGAGTAGATGAGCATATCATCGAGGTATAACACGACGAATTTATCCAAATACTCCATGAAGACCGAGTTCATTAACCGAGAGAAGGTGGCTGGGGCATTGGTTAAACCAAAGGACATAACGGTGTACTCGTATTGGCCATAACGAGTAACAAAGGCCGTTTTGGGAATGTCCCTGTTTCTGATTTTGATTTGATGGTAGCCCAACCTCAAATCCATCTTGGAAAAGACTTAGGATCCAACGAGCTGATCATACAGATTGTTGATCCTGGGAAGCGGATACTTGTTCTTGATAGTGACCAAGTTGACAGGTCGGTAATCTGCAACCATCTGATCCGTTCCATCCTTCTTTTTCATGAAGAGGACGGGGCAAGCCCAATGAGAAGAACTAGGACGGGTGAAACCCTTTTTCAAGGACTCATCGAGTTGGTTCTTAAGCTCGGCTAGTTCTAAGGGTGCCATCTTATAGGGTCTTCTAGAAATTGGGACGGTTCCTGGAACAAGGTCTATCACAAACTCGACATCCCTGTCAGGTGGAACACCTGGCAGTTCTTCTGGAAAGACATCCGGGAAGTCTCGGACTACCGGAATATCTTCAAGGTCTGGAAGGGGGTTGGCATTTAGGGAGTAAAGCTGGCGCTTGGCCACTCGAGTTAAGACATTGACTGTCTTGCCCGATGGGTGAGTAAGTTGAACAGTTCTAGTAGAGCAATCAATCTTAGCATAATGGGCTGACATCCAGTTCATACCCAAGATGATGTTTATGTCCGAGGACTTGAGAGCTATTAAAGATGCAAGGAAGACAAGTCTATCGACAAGAATTTCATTCCCATGGCTTACTCTGGAGGTTTGCCATCTAGAGCCAGGGGTTTGAATTTCCATGGTAGTGGGCATGTCACAGAATGTCGTGTTATGAAATCGAGCATAGCTCTCAGATATGAATGAATGAGATGCTCCAGTATCGAAAAGAACAGATGCCGGATGGCAATTAACAAGGAGCGTACCAAGGACGACGTTAGGATCATCATGAGCCTCCTCAGCTGAGACATAGTTGACATGGCCACGTGCAGTGGTGGCTGGCTTGGCGTAGAAGGTCTTTCCCGCTGGCTTACCACGGCCAACAGACTTTCCAGACTGGTTGGGGTTGCTGTTCTGGGGACACTCTCGACTGTAGTGACCCGACTCTCCACACTTGAAACATGTCACAACATTGGGGCGTGGAGCAGCATTAGCAGTGGTGCCACCATAGGTCTTGGGCGGTGTAAACTGCTGGTTGGGGCGAGGCGCCTCAAATGATGGCCTCGGAATGAACCTGGGTGGCAGCACTGTGCTTGGAATCCAAACTCGGCGCTTCTGAGATCCATAGCCGGATGAAGAACCAAAATCACGAGAGTTCTTGCGTGAAGCGTCATAGTCAGACTGGCCTATCTCAGCACTGATGGCTTTATTGACCAACTTCTAGAAGGAGGTGCACTCGTGTAGATGAAGATCGCGGCGAAGCTCGGGGCTAAGTCCCTTGCGGAACCTTGCCTGCTTCTTAGCGTCGGTGGATACCTCTTCAGGAGCATATCGTGCCAGATTCCGAAACTCACGACTATATGCATCCACAGTCAGTCTGCCTTGGGTGAAATTGCAGAACTCTTCCCTGTTGCGATCTATGAGACCTTCCAAGATGTGATGCTCACGGAAAGCCTCACTGAATTCAGCCCAAGTAGTGATTTGGCCGACCAGGCGCATAGCCTCAAAGTTTTCCCACCAAAGGCTAGCAGGGCCTTCGAGGTGATAGGCATCATAGGTAACCTTATTGGCTTCGGCTACGTTGGCAGAACGTAGCTTGTGGGTGATGCTGCGAAGCCAGTCATCCGCGTCAAGGGGCTCGACGGAATGATTAAACTTTGGTGGGTACAACTTGATAAAGTCACTGATTGACACCAAGTCATTTTGCTGTTGACGTGCAGTGTTCTGCTCAATCCGCTCCAGTAAGCGGTTAGTCTCACACTTGTTTCTTTCTGCCTCCAACATAACTTCGGCCAGAGAAGGCAGGTGAGGCAGATTTTCACCCCTAGCTGCACTGGCTTCCCCCTACTCCGGGGCAACAGGATTGCTGCGGGTGTTGACCATCCTAGGAAAAACGAGACAATGGTTTAGACAAGGATGGCACAAACTTGGCAAGGAAGTGCAGAATGTAATGGATAACATGGAATGCTAAGATGTTCATTGCACAACATGGTAATATAGAAACTGCCATATATATACCATTGGTCATACACACCGTACATAGTTTAGTACAAGCCCAGGCTAGAGTACAACTACGGTGAAAGATATTACATCTCATCGGAGGCATTCCAAGCTCCTATACATTATTTTTCTACACCTCCTGAGCGTGATACACACCAAGTCGTATCCCACGGGTCACGCAGGACTGTGGAGAATACAACAATTACAGTACTAGTGAAACTACTACTAGCTCAGACGGCTCCGTAGTAATCCTCATAAAAGTCACCACCAAAGCCTGGAAGCGGAACATGATCATCTGGGAACAGACGGTCCTGTAGAGCCTGCGGACCATAGGGACTCGGATGTGGCCTTGGTCCCACAGATGGTGGCAGACGGGGGCCACGAGGAGGGGTGATGCCTCCTACATCACGCCACTCCATACAATCTGGCAATCCAGACCGCACAGGGTATAGGTCCCTCAGGTCCATGTATCCTGCCTACACAGCAGGTGCAAACTGAGTCAAAGTGGCCCAGTGATCAGCACGAGAGTTGAAAAGCTCCATACGCAAGGCCCGATTTTCGCGGTCCTTATCTTCGAGCACCTCGGCAGTGGTGCGGAGTAGTGACTCCTCATGTGTAGAGTCATAGTACAAAGCCTGATAGTACCCCTGTGCTCCAGGGAGTGAGGCTGGCATGTAGCGGAAATCGGTGTTCTGAAGCAAGGCAGTCCTGGCTCGAATGATAGTCACCATTGTGTAAGCTGCATCCTGCACAGACATCTCAATAGTGACCCCAAGTCCATAGGAGCAGTGAAGGGGTTCAGTGGCTCTAGGATAAGAGGGATACATCCTGACGGTACAAAGGTCCTGGCTCTGGTTGAAGTCTTGGAACTGCTCCTCGACGGTATATTCCAGATACCATCGATAGCCTGTCTCGACCATCACTCAAACCAACATGGCCGTGTGACCGGGTACATCGAGGCACCGGGTCGACGGTATATTCCGGATACCATCGATAGCCTGTCTCGACCATCATTCGAACCAACATGGCCGTGTGACCGGGTACATCGAGGCACCGGGTCAGACGAACCACTTGGTTCTGGGAACGGATGGCCATCTGAAAGCACAAAATAATGCAAAGGCATTAGAATTTCCTAGGAGAAATTGGACAGCATAACGGATGTAAATGCTCAGAAAAATATTTGAGACATTCACAACAGTTTGCAAAACCACTCAACAACATCATATCAAGGTTCTGGTTCAACTGACAACATACTAAAAGTGGTAGAAACTGTACTGAGGCTTGTAACAACAATCCTATAAGCTACTACGGATTAGTAACACGTGAACCTGATAGAGAGAAGAGAGCCTAGTCCTTAACCCATGTAGAATGAGAAGAGAATGACTCAGATCAAAGGGCATAAGGTAAAGGAGTAAAAGAGCCTTATGTTCCCTCCCACAATCAATTCCCCTACATATAACTAAAGCATTTCTAAACTCAACATCGACCAGTTTGGCTCAGGGAACCTACAGGCAGTCCGGCTTTGATGCCAACGCTGTCAGGACCCCGATTCCAAGTCACATCGATCTAGCCGGTAACACCTCATATCACTTTGCGGCCTCACGCATGGTATCCCCACGGGTGTCACCTTACCATGGCCCGGGACCATTTGCGCCTTTTGGCTCACATATATGATAGTGTCGCTAGCATCCATATGACAGAGAACCCGGGCCGACATGGCTAGTCGTGAACCCAAAGCGGCACAGACCTATGGGGACAGGCATACATGAATCACAACGAGCATGTCGGTCAACAACGTGTGAATCCGGGCTGTAGCACTAGGCTAATAGGACTTCGGGGAACCCAGGCAGTAGCAGGCTAGGCAGGACTCCAGAAGTCACCGCGTGACATTTCCCCGAAGGGACAGACATAGGACCGAAGTGAAACACATGCCGGCCAGTCAAGTGTCTTGACCAGTAGTGCTGGGCTAGCAGGACTTCGGTGAACCATGCTGTAGAGGACTACTATGGCTCAAGGAGCACTAGACTACATTTCCCCATAAGAGAGGCTGCCAAGGATAAACAACTAGATTGTCGGATCCCACACATACCAAGCATTTCAATCATACACACAATATGCTCGATATGTGTAAATACAACATGGCATCACAACAAAACTCTACAACTCAAGTACTTTATTTAAAGGCTCCGGAGAGCCATACATAACATGTTCATACAGGTAGGGGTCACAAGACCCGACACTCAAGTCATACAAGCATACAAGCACATGCGGAAGCAAATAAGTCTGAGTACATACACTAGAAAGAAAGAAGGCTTGTCGAAGCCTGTCTATCTACATAGGGCCCTCCATGGCCAGAATCACCACCTGGGTGGCAAGTTACTCATCGACGTCGAGGTCTACATAAAACCCATCGGAGGGGGCGGTGTTGTCGACTGAAAACAGTAATTAAAGCAACATGAGTACAAAGGTACTCAGCAAGTCTTACAACAAATCCTACTATACATGCTCATTCTCAAGAAGGTGGTGGAGTTATTGCAGCAAGCCAGCTTCGACTCTTGGCTGAGCTATCCTACGAGACACCACTTTAAAATAGTTTTCACACATGAGTCCACTAATCACCAACACAATGCTCCACCGGGGATCCTCCCTCGTCATCCTACGAGAGGGCCATCCTCGGTACTCACACTTATCTTGAGTCTTTTAGTAGTAACCATTAACTTGTCTATGAACTGTATAGGCAACCAAGTAGTCCTTTACCGCGAATGCGGCTATTCGAATAGATGATGTTAACCCTGCAGGGGTGTACTTCTTCATACACGCTCTCACCACTTATCGTCATTTACACGACATGTACTCGGCAACCTTCAAGCAGAAGCCCAACGAGGGTGTCGGCCACGGCCTACCTAAACACACGAGTCTCTAGTCTAGGTTTATCGCCTATCCAGGTTCCATCCGCAGGGAGTCCGGCCGAGGTCTCCACATACGGCCCCGAACGATGTGTACAGGGTCCCGAGACGCCAAACGAGCGCCCGACATACCCGGCCACGGTGTATCTACCGCATCATAGCCCACCCCTAGGGTCAGCGCTACGCACGGCCGCCAACACATAATCTACAAACACCAGAAACTAGTTGCAACTCCTGGACAGGGTACTAGGGTGATTAAGAAGCCGAGAGGGTCCATTGGTTTCGGGCCCAATGTATGGTAGTAACTGATTCTTGAATCACACATACATATCACAGTTCTTAGGGACGACCTCAATGAAACAACCCACCATGTACTCCTACATGGCCTCTCATCGATAGCTTTACCAAAACATGTTCAACACATCCCTTACATTACCGACGTAATCATTTCACTCTAGCCCATCACCCAGATGAACCAGACCTGACACAACTCTAAGCATAGCAGGCATAGCAAGGTAGGAAACACATACATGGCTCAATCAACTCCTACACATGCTAGTGGGTTTCATCTAGTTACTGTGGCAATGACAGGTCATGCAGATGATAGGGGTTCAACTACCGCAGCACACAACAGTTTGAAATGTTGTTGTCTTAATGCAGTAAATGAGAGCAGAAGCGAGAACTGGTATTGTATCGATATGATCAATGGGGCTGCTTGCCTGATGGAGTAATAGTAGGGTACTGCCCTTCAGCTGGATACTCGGAAATATCCTCGGAGGCAGAAGCTACAACGGAAGACACCACAGAACGCAATCATCACATGGCAATATGCAACAATATGATGCATGCTATGACATGGCAATATGAAGTGTCCTGCCTAATGCAATGTGAAACAAGTTGGTTTGGGTCCATTTGAATCAAAGATTCAAATGGAAGCTTATGTTCTTAAGCATTATAAGTGTATTAGCTTGTTTCACCTAAACATCAAGGTTAAAGTGTTTTTTCTTGCATGAAACCATTACAGATGGAAAGATTGAATTTTTCTGATCAAATTTCATATATAACTCTTTGTATTTGGAGTTACAGATTAAAAGTTATGAATTTTTGAAGTTTGTAATATTTTTTGGAATTTCCTGAATAAGATTAAATCCAGAAAAGTCCATTACTGCATTAGCAGGTCAACAGGCGGCTTAGGTCAAACCTGACCAGTGGGACCCACTGGTCAGTGACACCGTTAGTTAACTAACTAATTAGGGTTAGTTAGTGCTAATCTAGGTTTGACCAGGGACGGGGCCCACATGTCTGTGACTCAGGGGGTCAAATCCCTGGTCAGTGGGGTCAAAGCACTGGTGTTTTAATGCCGGCGACAAACAGACGCGGCGGGGCAGCACGGGATTCGCGCTCCGGCGACGAAAAGTACGACAGAGGCCATCTACATGATACGGGCGCTCCCCCACATCGAGTGGTGGTGGTGGTTGGACCGGGGGTGGCTGAAAACGTCGCCGGCGATGACTTCGGTGGCTGCCGGAGCTCGGGGTCGTCGCTACGACGGGCGTGGCGGCGTGGGGTTAGCTCCTACGTGCTCTACATGGCGCGGTGAGCAAGAAGGACGTGACGACTGAGCCGTTGCGTGGCCGGAGTCACGCCGGCGGTGAGCACAGGCGGCGGCGGGTGCGGGTGAGCTCGGTGCGGTGCGTACGGTGCATGAGAGAGAGAATGGAGAGGGAGAGGACGAGCAACAGCTCACAGCGGTCTCGACGAGCTGGTCAGCAAGGTTGTGGAAGAGCTGGAGCGGTCGAGGTACCGAGGGCGATCTCCAGCGATGGCAGATCGGGACGGGCTCGGTGCAGCGTCTCCGGGGCAAGCGAGCGCTCGGGGATCGGTCGAGGCGAAGCTTGTTGGCATGGCGAGGCGACGATTGGACAGTGGTGGCTGTGGGCTTCACTACAGCACGGGCGCGGCTGCGTCGGCCATGGCGTCGAGGGAGCGAGGGAGAGAGCAGGGGGGGAGTGTGAGGTGTCGGGTAGACCGGGGCAACACCGAGGAGGCGTTTGTGGCGTCTAAGCGGTGACCAGGCGATGCAGACGAGCACGGTGGTGGCGTGGCGAGCTCAGGCGCGTACGCCGTGTCCCTCCTCTGTCTACTGGCAGAGGTAGGCGATGACTGGCACGGGCCAGCACAGTGCTGGGCCGGCCAGTGGGCTGCCAGGTGGACTGCGCCAGGTAAGTGGCTGGATCCTTTCTCTCTCTCCTTTTTCTATTTTTTATTTATTCTGTTTTGTGTTTTGAAATAGTAAAAATACTATTTCATTTAGAAAAACCCTGAAAATAATCAGAGGCACCTTTGAAAATATTCTCAACAGCCTAAAATTACTTTCAGGATGATTTGGGCATTTTAAAATATTTATAGGATTTAAATTGCCCAAATGCAATTAGTAATGAATTAATCCAATGACCTTATGATGTCCTAGAAAAGTGTGCACCATTTTTGTCAAAGGTTTTAACCCAAAAAAAGGGTGGACTTTTTATAAGGGCATTTTAGGTTCATTGAAAAAGTTTTTAGTAAACCCTAGTTGTTCCAGGGGGGTGCTAGGGGTTCTGTCATCCCCATTTCAGTTTTTTGGGAAATTAAACATGATGCAACACTCTAATGCATGAACTAGCTAGTGTGTGACATCATTCAAGCAAACATTAAAGTATGATACGATCAAACACATGATCATATAAGTATCTCACACATAGACATAAGAAGTATCAAACGAGCACACACAAAAGTTCAAACAAATATCAAGAGAGACAAAGAAGCAAAACACTCTCTCTCGAAGCCTATGATCTATACATTTCTCCCCCTTTGCCAACAAGTTACCAAAAAGTTTGAAAATTCATAGTGCTATGTGTCTCTCAGGCTTGGTCTTCGGGAGGTGATGTAGAGAGAAATCCAAGGATGAAAGCATCAGTAGATGTTGTTGGAGCTGGTGGAGTAGTTGCTGGAGGTGGCACTGAAGCAGTGGCTATTGGTGCAGATGAAGTGGCTCTTGTATCTGGCATTGGCACTGCAGCTGACCTTTGACCTCTTGGCACTCGCTGAAAAGCATTCGTAGTTGCCTTCCCTTTCTTCTCCTCTGCTTCCTCCTGGAGCTGCTCGACTACAGTCTGTATCTCAGTCACTTTCAGATCAAGATCATAAAACTTGGTCTCAATGATCCTCTCCAAGCTCTCCTGATTTTGAGTCAGGGTGGCCAAGCCCTTCTCAATCCTCAAAGTTGCCTGAATCAGATAACCTACTTGATATTGTTTGCTCTTTAATAACACCTGAGATGCCTCCTCAACACTTGGCATCCTTGCAGCCTTTTCTACCTTTGCCTTTGCCTTCTTCTCTTGTGCTTGCACTGATGAAGGATCATCCTCATTCAACACAACTATGTTGTCCTCAAAATTTGGGTGCAACGATAAATGCTCCTTGTCCAACAGGTAATTGCATGTGCCCATCTTGGAGTTGATGAGCACCTGAATGTGTGGAGAATACCCACAAGATTTTTCTGATCTGCGGCAGTCCTCTTAATTGTCTCAAAAATTAGACTCATGACCTTGAATTTTTTAGGAACATCAAATATCTGCAGCAGGTTGATAGAATGGCCTCTGATCATCTTGTGATCTCCATATTTGGGTAACAGAGTATACCTCAAGATTGTGTTGATTGTAGGCAGACCAGACAACAAATAATGCACAGATCCAAGCTTGTGTGTCTCCAAAGCTTTGTCTGGGATCTCCTTGTACATGTTTCCCATATAGTTGTGGTCCTTCTTCTTCTTGGCATACACATCCAAATCACCCTCATGCTCTTTTGGGGCATTTATCAACTTGGCCCACTCATCAACAGTTGATTGGTACCTTGTACCCTTAGACATCCGAACAATTCTACCATCTGGATAGAAATGAGTTGTAGAATAGAACTGTATAATGAGCTCATCATTCCATTTGGTAAGCTTATGTCCCACAAATTTGTCAACACCACATGATTTGAAGCTCTCGTGTACATCGGGAAAATAGTCTTCATTCTCATCAATGAATTCCCAATCAACCCATTTTATATCACATACTATATGCTTCTTGTCAAGCAAAATGGTATCATAGGAGTCTTGTTGTTCCTTGGTGTGGAACCTATAGTCCACTACAGTCCTCCTCCTTACAGCATATGGATCAACCTGTCTCCAAAGTCTCAGTCCTGCATCCTTCCTGATGTTCATATCCTCAGCCACTGGATGAGTGTCATTGTGTTCTGGAATCTTTGGTTTCAGTTTCCTCAGCACTTGGGCTTCTACATGTTCTTCCTCAACTTTAGGCACTAGGGCCTTGTTGTTCTCTTCAGCTGGGATGTTCCTGGTGCTTCTCTTGGGCTGAGAAGGCTTCTGAGCTTGAGCTGCAGCCTTGGGGGCCATCTTGGGCTTTGAAGTGGCAGCTGTCGGTGTGAAAACCAGCGGATCTCGGGTACAGGGTCCCGAACTATGCGTCTAAGGTCAATGGTAACAGGAGACAGGGGACACAATATTTACCCAAGTTTAGGCCCTCTCTATGGAGGTAATACCGTACTTCCTGCTTGATTGATCTTGATGAATATGAATATTACAAGAGTTGATCTACCACAAGATCGTAATGGCTAAACCCTAAAAGTCTAGCATGCCGGACTATGATTATTCGAATGTGTCTACAGATCTAGCCCTCCGGTTTATATAGACACAGGAGGGATCTAGGGTTACATAAGGTCGGTTACAGAGAAATGAATCTTCATATTTGGTCGACAAGCTTGCCTTCCATGCCAAGGAGAGTCCCATTCGGACACAGGTGGAGTCTTTGGCCTTTGTATCTTCATGGCCCATCAGTCTGGCCCACATCCAATAGGTCGGACGCCCGAGGACCCCTTAGTCCAGGACTCCCTAAGTAGCCCCTGAACCAGAATTCAATGACGAGGTGTCTGGCGCGCAGATAGTCTTCGGCATTGCAAGGCGGCTTCCCCTTTCTGAATACTCCAAGATAGTCTTCGGTCGTAATGAACGTGTCCAGATCTGCAACACAAGTACCACACACAATCGTAGAGAACATAATATTGCACGAGTCCAATCTGCTGACAACTTTTTGTAACATGACATCACGTTTTCCCGGTCATTAATTCGAACCATTTCTTGGCCCTCCGTTCCATGTTTCGAGGCATAGTTTTTATTGGCACGTCTTGTCGAAGCAGAGATCGTGTCCCCTTATTGCGGGATTCTCATCAATACGAGCGTGGATACCCAACCATTCCATTGGAATGATTCCTTAGGAACATGCAGGTTTTCAGGCTTAGGTGGAGGCGTTCGATATCTGTTGCCTTTATAAAGGAGCCAAGGGCCGCCTTGTTTTGTGCCAACCTTTTCCTTAGCCCTTCCAACTTCGATTTCGCACCCAAGGCTCGACTTCATCGCTTCAAGCTTCCCAATCATGTCCGGACCCAGCCCACAGGGCCGATGGGTGGCCTCCTCTGTTACAGAGGAGGACATCACGAAGCTTCATGTGGCTAGATACCTGACCGCAGAGATCCCCCACAGGCTCCCTGCCCGAGGATAGGCTATTCCTACTCCTAGATCCAGCGAGATGGTCGTATTCATCTCCCACTTCCTGCGAGGGCTAGGATTCGCTCTTCACCCCTTCGTCCGGGGGCTCTTGTTTTACTACGGACTAGATTTTCATGATCTAGCCCCAGATTCTTTCCTTTACATATCGATGTTCATTGTCATGTGCGAGGCCTTTCTCTGTATCCCCCACACTTTGGCTTGTGGCTCAAGACCTGTAGTGTGAAGCCAAAGGTAGTCGACAGGGAACAAGCAGAGTGCGGAGGTGCTACAGTGAGCAAACTTATCAATGCTTCCTTGCTAAAAGGGTCTTTCACCGAAACTCCTGACCTATGGCAGTGGGAGTGGTTTTATGTCACTGAACCCCGCGGTACCAAGTGGGCGGCTATACCTGTGTTTCGATCTGGCCCTCCATTATAGCTTGCGTCATGGATTAAAAAAGGACCGGACTGGGGATCAATTGACGAAGTGCAGACTCTATAGAGACGATCCAGAGCCTCCTTGAGAAGGACGTCAGTCTTATCAACGTGGTTCAAGTAATGCTGGTCCGCCGGGTTCTGCCATGGCAGCGACGGCCTCTCCGTATGTGGGAGTTTAATCTGGAAGGACCACGGACCCTCCAAGACTTCTTCGGTATTACGCACAAAGGAATGTGGAAGCTGTTTTTCAGGAAACGAAAACAGTGGTCGGACACCATCGAGGACATCGGCCTCGACCGCAACCATCCGGATACCTCGGTAAGTGCTCTATTTCCGAACATTTTTTCAGAAATGTATGTCATAGTGCAACATTGATCACACTATCCTCTTCCAGGGCTAGATAAAGAAAGTAGAGTGAATCAGGTGTTCGGTCCCCCTTCCCGAAGACTAAGCGGATTCCGTATTAACAAGGATGCTAGCCCCGACACCGTACCAGATGCCTATGAAGGAGGACAAGACGGAGAGCGGGAGGACCGAAGGTGGCCTCCATCCCGAAGACATATTAGATGCCGTGTCCGGGGAGATGAAAATCCCATCGCTCGAAGACAAAAGCAAAGGAAAAGCCAACATTCATTCTCCCCATGGCAAGAAAAGGGCCGTCTTAGAAGATTGGGAGGAAAAGGTTCCCAAGTGAGGCAAGATACCCCTGTCGGGCGGCTCGGGCTTGGAAGTTGATGTTATCGCGCAGTACCCCGGTGTGGACAAGCCTAAATCGTAAGTGAACAAGGGTGTTTTACACATACCCCGTTCCTCTCCTATGACCAAGGTAACATCTAGAATGTATGTTTTTGCAGTTCAGCGCACAGTCTTCCTAAACAATCCTCTTCCTCGGGGGATCTTCTCCCGGAGATGATGGAGAGTGAGACGCCTCCACCAGTCTCCTCGCCCAATAGGGCGGACGACTTCGAGGTGTCGTCCCAAAGGGTTTCTCCTGATCGACAAGTGATGCGAGACATGATGAAAATACTAACCGAAGGTGATACTTCGGTAGCCCAGGGTCCAAGGGCAAACGATAAAGGCCCCGTACTGTCTGGCTTTCAGCCGGAGACAACTCTAGGGACGAATGAATGGATCCCTTCGAAGGGAGGTCGTGCTGCTATAGCAGCTTCCGGAGATCCAGAAGCGCTGGATATATTGATGAATATGCTGCGATAGGCATTTGTCTCCGAGGACCATCGTACCTTGATGGGTACGGTGGTTGAAAAGGTCCTATACGCAAAAAGTGGATTGAATGAGGCCTTCACGAGGCTGCTAAGAGGCTTCGAGGTTTGTGCTGCAATGCTTTCGATTGTGTTTTATTCACAAAGTACTCCTGTGTATAGATAGTAGCCCCTGAGACTCTGGTTGGCTTTCCAAGGGAGGCGATCAGAGGATCAAAAAGATATGTCTGAGAAATAATCTGGCTACTTGGAACACAGGTTGTTACCTCCCTGGCTACTGCCCGATCCACAAAGTTTGCAGATCTGCAGCGGAATATTGATGAGGCGGATGATGACATCATGCTTATCAATAGGCGGATTGACGAGGCGCAAGGTATGTTTTTGGGGCAGTCAGTATATGTATGTATGATAATATATGCACGAAGCTATTATTGTATACTGAGATGCGCATAACTGCAGATGGTGCTGCCGCGGTGGAGGCCCTTTGGGCTGAACTTGCTCTAGCCAAGGAGCAAGCCCGGATGAGCAATTTGGCTGCCAATAAGACAGCTGATGAATTAAAAACCGAACAGGCTGCTCGGCGCCAGAGTGAGGAGAGAATCTCTGTCATGGCGCGCGAGCTAGAGGAAACCACTGTCCAGTGTGAATTCCTCGAGAAGGATAATAAAGCCAAAGCGGCCGATCTCGACAAGGCCATACAAGAGGCGAGAGAAGCACAGTCCGAGTCTAGAGCAGCTCGGGAGGAGATCCGGCAAGCTGGGGAGATAGCGGCTGGTAAGCCTTTCTTGTTACAGACTAAATTTGGCGATCCAAAGTATTCCCCGCTTAACCAGATGTGGAGCTCGCCAGACACATTCTTGGACCTGCCGAAGAGTACCCCCGATGCGGCGCGATTTTACCAAGCACAGGAAGGGTGTGCCATGAAGAAGCTTTTTTTGTCACAGTTCAGCGCGCCAAAGCGTCCACTGTTACTAAATGAACAGATGGCCCAGTGGGCCGAGCTCCATAGGATATCCGGTTCTGCCATGAAGGACGTCATAGTCCGACTGTGGCCTACTGAGCCCATTCCAAATAGTTACTTCTGTTTGGTGCAGCGGCTTATGGATGTGGTGTAGCGTATCGATGCCGTTAAGAATTCAACATGCATTGAAGGTGCACGGATGGCCTTTGCCCGTGTCAAAACATACTGGGCGAACATGAAGGCCACCGACGTTGCAGCGAGGAGTCCCCTCAAGGGTAAGGACCATCACACACCCAAACATTATTTCGAGGACGTCTTAGAGGGTGCCCGCTTGATAGAGGGTCAGTGCTTGAAAGATATGACATTCAAATGAAATGTATTGAAATTGTAAAAGACAATATTATGATATTTGCTTAAAAGTTTTTGGTTCCTCCTGTGCGGCCGTTTTTGTATAATATGAAAGTTTTCCAGTCGTCGGCTTCAGCTCCCTCGTAGAAAATACGGGGGTGTTCGAAAAAGCACTTGATCACTTGTCTTGGTCCATGAAGGAGGTGTCAATGCGGTGAATGAGGCAATCGAACTATGGCGCGTTAACACTTTCACTTATCCATAGGAGTTTTATGGTGGGTCTATGATATAAACCCTGGTATGTACGCGGTTATCCCAATGTGGTGCATTTACATGTTTGACCTGAAGAAAGGTCCTTCATGTAATACGAGGGGAATCACGGTATAATATGAAAGTTTTCCAGTCGTCGGCTTCAGCTCCCTCGTAGAAAATACGGGGGTGTTCGGAAAAGAACTTGATCACTTGTCTTGGTCCATGAAGGTGGTGTCAATGCGGTGAATGAGGCAATCGAACTATAGCACATTAACACTTTCACTTATCCATAGGAGTTTTATGGTGGGTCTACGATATAAACCCTGGTATGTACGCGGTTATCCCAATGTGGTGCGTTTACATGTATGACCTGAAGCAAGGTCCTTCATGTAATACGGGGGGAATCACGAAAGATTCCGATAAGTCGTCGAGTGGTTGACCAGCTCTCGCCGCATCATGACAGTCAGTTTTTGGCTTTCTCTACTGAGGTGTTTGACCAGATGAACCGGAAACACAATCGCAGTAGTTCTCCCTTTACTACCTTAGCCGATAGAGCGGAACGTAAGGTAGCAAGCACAGGAGTCGGGCAACCCAACTATTGACCCACGACATGATTCAGAGCTAATGCATATAAGGCCAAACTCACGACGCCAAAGTATGCTATAAAGCTGTTCGGACTTGTTGGCAATTTATTTTGTTCCCATATCGAGCCCCTGGCGAGTTATATCGGGGCATGTGAAATAACACAAGGAGCAAAAATGCAGATTTGTAGAGAAAAGTGAATACTGGATACAAATTATATTCACTAGAACTTGAGTGATATGTCAATCGTTGTTTTGTATACAATAACGCCACGACCCCGGCTATTTGACATGCGAAGGGTCAACGACTAAGGTAGAAGGCACTTTACAGGCTCGCAAAATAGAGAGTGCGGTCTATAAAATGTTGTTTTGGACCTCCTGTCGCACATCTGCACCGCCTTTCCTCGATGAAGGGGCTCCTTAAAGGGAGTAGCTTCTAGATGAATGTACAAACCGGAACTTTGATAGAGTCGGTGAGATGACCAGCCTGTGAGTCACCTATGTTAAAGGATAATGAAAAGAAAGAGGGGTTAGAAAAGAAAAGAAGGAGGTTATGGGAGTACTTGTAGGCCCGTCCGTATTGTGCCTCCGCCGATGCCCATGGTATTTTAAGTGCATAGTTATGTATGCGCGATACAACTCCATAGTTGTATGAGGCGGACGGCGGAAGCCGAACTGCTAGTCCAGCTCCATAGTTGGTCGGTCCTGCTGAATGGAGACCGGCGGCTTAATGGCCAACAAGGTATGCGGTTTAATAAGACCGATTTGTACTCCGGCTAGAGGGAAAGTAGTATGATCCTCAGTCCGGAGGTAGTGCGTCTCATGCTCCTCTATACGGGCGTGTGTCATGTATACCATGTTCACTATTTTTACCTCAGGGGGAAATTGCTTCTGACCCCCGGTATTTGTTTGTCGAGTCTCTTCGTCATCCCTATCACTGGGCGGCCTTTTCCCCTTGTGTTCGGCGTTGAGCTTGCCAGCCTACTTGAAGACCCAACAACTTCTGTTGGTGTGATTAGCTGGTTTATCAGGGTTGCCATGAATCTGGCAGGGCCGATCCAATGTCTTATCCAAATTGGATGGTTCATCTCTGTTTGCCTTGAATGGCTTTTTCCGTTGACCGGGTTTGGGGCCGCTGAATCCGGCGTTGACCGCTGTGTCGCGTGTTCTTTCATTATCATTGTGATGTTTGTGTTTGCTGCGTCGAGGTTTTCCATTGCCGTTTCGGACTTCGGAAGTGCCCGGATCGTTGGCGTTGTTGCTTCTATGAGCGAGCCAGCTGTCTTCTCCCGCGCAAAAGCGGGTCATTAGAGCAGTAAGGGATGACATGGATTTTGTTTTTTCTTGACCGATGTGGCGGGCGAGCCACTCGTCCTGTATGCTGTGTTTGAAGGCAGCTAGGGCTTCCACATCCGGACAATCGACAATTTGGTTATTTTTTAACTAAGAACCTAGTCCAGAGCTTCCAGGCTGATTCTCCGGGCAGTTGAACTATATGGCTTAAGTCATCGGCGTCTGGTGGCCAGACATATGTACCTTGGAAGTTGTCTTGGAAGGCGTCCTCCAAATCCTCCAAGCTTCCAATAGAGTTTTCGGGCAGACTGTTTAACCAGTGCTGAGCTGGACCTTTGACTTTTCATGGGAGGTATTTGATGGCATGAAGGTCATCTCCGCGGGCCATGTGGATATGGAAAAGGAAATCCTCAATCCATACCACGGGATCAGTTGTTCCATCATATGATTCGATATTTACGGGTTTAAACCCTTCTGGGAATTCGTGCTCCATTACTTCGTCTGTGAAGCAAAGAGGGTGTGTGGCGCCTCTATGTTGGGCCACATTGCGACGTAGCTCCGATGGAGTCAGTCTATGGTTTTCGGCCCGAATATGGCTAGGCTTGTCAAGTCCGAATAGATAGCCGTCATCACGTGTCGGGGCACGTCCTCGCGATCCGTAGATCGATCTGCTATGTCCTGCTCTATTATCCAGGTCCCGCCGAAGGTCGTATGTATGACTGCGAGATGTTTTACCTCTGCTTTTATGATGAGGCGGGGCAAGCTGGTGTTCGGCTTGAGTTGCCGCTTTATCCCGACCTCATGGTGGTCGGTCAGCTGCATTGCGCGATGATGGTATGTGCTCCGGTGCCTCGTCGTCGAACTGAGGTAGCCATTTGCACTTCGGGTAGCTTTTGGTTGGGCACTTGAGGCCGTGTTCTTCGGCTGCTAGGACATCAGTCCATCTGTCATTGAGCAGATCTTGGTCAGCTTGAAGCTGCTTCTTTTTCAGGCTCCTTGTAGTGGCTATTAGCCAGCGCTTAAAGCGCTCCTGCTCCCGAGGTTCCTCAGGCACGATAAAATCCTCGCCGTTGAGGCTCACCTCATCCTCAAAGAGTGGAAGATAATTACTATCCTCCGAGTCATCGTTTATGACCTGTTTGTCAGGGCCAACTTGCCCGTTTTCCCGTTCCTCCTGTTCGGAGGTTATCTCAACGGGGTCTTCATTATCTTTGGCATCATCCAGAATATTATTTTCCCCTGTGCCAGTATCGCCGTCTTTTCCATGACGCGACTTAGAGCGGCGCCGCTGACGCCAGTGTTTTGGTTGTATCCCAGGAGGTTTGTCCTCGACTGGATCTTCTTTGTCATCGTTACTAGTTCTTTTAGGCGTATCCACCATGTACACGTCGTAAGAAGGGGTGGCCGTCCAACGTCCTGTAAACGGCGGGTCTTGGCCCGGCTCCTCATTGGCATCATCGTCCATACCGTCGATGTCTTCAGAGCCGTAATCGAACGTGTCGGTTAAGTCTTCGACAGTGTGTATGAAGAGGGCGGTGGGTGGGAAGCAAAATTCTCCGTCGTCAGCCTTTAGTTCGAATCGGATACAATTCGGCTGTGAGCCCCCTGCGAAGGATAGGGCTCTTAACGAGTTTAACACGTCGCCCAAAGGCGAGTACTGGAAGATATCCGTGGAGCTGAATTCGCCGATCGATGACCGATCAAGCTCAACGTACGTGGACGCGCAAGGTTTGGAGCCTGTAGTCGGAGACGAGTCCATGGTTCCGGTGACACAGATGTCACCTGAAGTTAAGTCTATGTGCGGCTCCAACGTTGCTGAGTCTGCAGCTTCCGCGGCGGGGTTGAGCTTCCCGTCCTCGGATGGCGCGATCTGCTCCGGATCTAAAGCCGGAGCAGCTACAGGTACTATCTCCTGGGTATGTTCTGATGATAGATTTACGTCATGTTCATCATGGTGGCAGGGAGCGCCTGCCGTGGTCTCGAATCCATCGAAGATCAAGCCTCCGCGGATATCTGCGACGTAGTTCAAGCCTCCAAATCTGACCTGATGGTCGGGGGCGTAGCTTTCGATTTGCTCCAGATGGCCAAGCAAGTTGGCCCATAGTGCGAAGCCGCTGAATACAAATATCTGTCCGGGGAGGAAGACTTCCCCTTGGACAGTGTCATTGAAGATGGTAGAAGGAGCCATCAATCCTCTTGACGACGGCACAATGGAACTCTCAATGAAAGCACCAATGTCGGTGTCAAAACCGGCGGATCTCGGGTAGGGGGTCGCGAACTGTGTGTCTAAGGTCAATGGTAACAGGAGACGAGGGACACAATGTTTACCTAGGTTTGGGCCCTCTCTATGGAGGTAATACCCTACTTCCTGCTTGATTGATCTTGATGAATATGAATATTACAAGAGTTGATCTACCACGAGATCGTAATGGCTAAACCCTAAAAGTCTAGCCTGTCTGACTATGATTATTCGAATGTGTCTACGGATCTAGCCCTCCGGTTTATATAGACACAGGAGGGATCTAGGTTTACATAAGGTCGGTTATAGAGAAAGGAATCTTCATATTTGGTCGCCAAGCTTGCCTTCCACGCCAAGGAGAGTCCCATCCGGACACGGGTAGAGTCTTCGGCCTTTGTATCTTCACGGCCCATCAGTCTGGCCCACATCCAATAGGTCGGACGCCCGATGAGCCCTTAGACCAGGACTTCCTGAGCAGCCCCTGACTTAATGGCATCCCCCATAAGCTTTTGGGACTTGGGTGCTGGTGCAACATCCTATTCCTCTTCATCTTCTTCTAGATCTCTCATTATAGAGGATCTACCAATGACTCTGGCAGTGGTCTTCTTGACCCTCTCTTTCCTTTTCTTTCCCTCTCCAGCAGCCTCTTCAATTGGCTTAGGGATTTTAGCAGTTGAGGCCCTGGCCTTTAAGGTTGGCACCCTCTTGGCAGGGGTCTTCTTATGTAGTCCATGCTTTGTTGTTGCAGCAGTGCCATTCTTTCTTCAGCACTTTCTTTTTGGACCTAACGTCCTCTTTTGTAGCCACATAGTCCTCATCCTCAGAATCTGAGTTTTTCTTCTTCCTTGATTTGATGGCCGCCTTGGGCAAGTTACTAGGAGTGCCCCTATTGCCCTCATCATAGCTACTTGAGGGACTAGTGCCCTCACTCATTTGCACTTGCTCTTCTGACTTGTTCGGACTATCACTTTGGTCAGACATCCTGGCAAGCAAACTGACAGCAAACCCTGTGAATAGATATAGATGAGGAAGAATAGATGAGCATCACAAAGTGAAGAATTTTTGCAAAACAAATGAGTGAAAAACTTAGTTTTAGTTCTCCACAAAAATCATTTCGGAGCTACCGATTTGTTAAACTCGGTGATACCGAAGCAACTATTAGAGTCTAAACTAGTGAACTCGGTCAGACCTAGTCACAGTTCGATGGCTCCAAGATTGCTAGGGTTTCACAGAGAGACGAATTCGGTTGCACCGATTTGCAATTTTCAGTCAGACCAAAAAGCACATGTGCAATGGCCTAAGCCAAATCGGTGGGACCGATTTCTACAACTCGGTCGGTCCGAGATGATTTCGGCAGAGACCTAACCCTAAATTTTCGAATCAAACCTAACGTAAAGGGTGTTTTCTCTAGATAGATTGATTTCATACGTGGTAATGATCATGGCAATGCAATGTGCTAGGAATCGGAGTAAGGAATTAGCACACAAGATCGAACTCATACCCTAGTTGGGCGGGAGTTTGCTACGGCGACAACGGCGGGGCAGAATCCCGTTGACGGTGATGGAAACCAGCGGTGGGAGGTCGCTGGCAACGAGGAAACAATTTGGAGACCCGAGGCGGCAGAGCAAGACATGCGCGATCTGAGGAGGTTTGAAGAAATTTCCAAAATCTCACCTATGGGTATATATATCCTGACCCTGCCGGTGTGACCGAGTGGAACAACTCAGGGGCACTGAGATGCAGAATCGCAAGCGGGTACTGCAACTCGATGTGACCGAAAAGTTGAAATCGGTTGCACCGAGATTGAAAAACTAGACCAACTTAGTGAACTCGGCGTGACCGAAGTGGATGGATCGGTCACACCGAAATGCACAGAGAGGTTTTGGAAGTTTAAGTCTATGACGAATCGGGGACTCCAAGTGCTGCTCACACAAAGTGGTTCGAATCTAACTTGATCAAACTTTGTGATGTAGCATGAATAGATTTTGAGATGAGAAAAGCATAGATAGCTAGAGGAGGTTCTTAGGCATTCTTGTCCATCAACTTGGCAAAAGAGAAAGAGCCAAACAATCAAAACAACAAGTGGATGTCCTCGAATGAGTAAAATATTCAATCAACATGCTCACACAATAAAATGGCAAATGAAATATGTGGCAAAGCATGCACAAACACTCTAGCATCTTTCAAGAAATTGGCGATGACTAGGTCATCTATATATGAGTATATTGACTTAGGAGTCAAATGGGAACATTTGACCGTAGGTCATACTCATTGTTTAAGCACAAGTGGGGTGACCACTTTTACATAAAGCGTTGTTATGTTCACACCATTAGAGTTGCTTTAGCTCAATCGATTAGGGTAAAGCTCCCCCCTAGATGTGATATCCCTCCTAAGAGGGATGAACTAACCTTGGGTTTTGTCGATGATGACTTCATGTAGATGTTGAAGATATGGATGCTCAATGTTGATGTAGATCATTTGTAGCAATCCATTGGAGTGAGTTGCACTATCAATACCTACACGGGTTAGTCCCACAAGGAACAAGCAAGGATATCCATAGACATAGATGATGTTCACACAAGATGATTCCCATGAAGGAAATTGGTTACCTTGCCCCTCGTCTTACCAACAAGAGGGTTTGTGACTCCTTGAACTAGTGCAAGATGTGGAAGTTGTTTGCACTTGTCCTCGCCAAAATGATATGAGTGAAGTATGTTGGCAGAGTCACCATCAAGAACTCTCTAGTTCTTCTTCTTCGGGATCCACATCATCCTGATGGGAATCCTTGGAGTTGTAGTCGTACTTCATGAAGTAGAACTTGATGTAGTCTTGGGAACCCACTTGACCAAGGCCTTAGGAGCTTCTTCAAATGCATCAATCTCCTCTTAAAGCTTGTCCTTGCCTTTTTGCTTATGGTCTTGTGGTGGAAGATCATCTTGAGCTTGTGTCCCTTGGAAAGAAGTAGGATCATATTCTCTTATTGAGGAACAAACTTCGTCTTGGGGTATTGATCTTCTTCCCACTCAACTACATTGGCATTGAACTTTTGTTCAAAACCAATACCTTGATTCTTCCCGTGCCTTCCTTGCTTGCGTACAATTTCCTCAGATTTACTTCCGGCAAGTTTCTTGTAAACACATTTCTCTATAATTCCCTTCAATAAGCTATTTTCTTGCTCAAGTGTAACTTGGTTAAGAGAATCATTAGTGGAATCAAGAGAACTACTAGAAGCAACAACATTGGATTTAACATGATTATTGTTACTACTAGAAGAATAATCTTTCTTACTCTTGTTACTAGATTTAACTTGTGGCATGTAAGTAGACAAAAGTAAATGCTTGGCAGTGTAAGAAGAAATTTTCTTGCGAAGATCATCATTGATTGCTTTTAAGAACCCATGCTCTTGCCCAAGGTTGAGCTTTTCAAAGCGTAACTTCTCATGAGTCTTCAAAAACTCTCGATGATTTTCCAAGGTAGTTTCATGAGCTAACTTAAGAGTGTTTAGTTCTTTAGTTAGATGCTCAATCTCCTTCTTATCATCATCATTCATTTTATCTTGATTAGCATGATTAATAGCAAGTTCATCATAGTTTTCATCACTAGAGTTGTCAACAAGTAAATCATCATCATGAATATTGAAATCAACATACTCGGGGTGTGATACCTTTGGTCCTTTGGCCATGAAGCATCTTCCAATTCCTTCATTTGGAGAGTCAAATATGTCATAGGAGTTGGTTGACACTAGTGCTAGACCGGCAACACCTTTATCTTGAGTATATTTGGTGTAGCGACCCGACCCGAATGGATCAAGTCTCTGTGCTCAAGTGCAATCCCTGGATCGGTATGCTGACGCACATAGTACTCGAGGATTTATAACAGAGGCAAATCACATGTATAAATTAACGTAAGTAGTATTACCTCAATCCATATAGCGGAAGTGACAACAAAGTTGTGGATTCCCACTAACACCAACGACAAAGTTGAGTGTAGACATCGTAACCCTAACATATCACTTACTCATCGTAAGAATCCTGCAACATGAGACGTTGCAGCCATGTAGGTCAGTACATTGAATGTACTGGCAATTTCACACTGTAGAGCAATGCTGAATAATGGCTATCACTACATGCATATTTGGCTGGTGGAGGCTCTAAGTTTAATTTTGCATAAAGCTAATTTTTCCCTACAACAACAAAATATATTTTATTAACTACAAAGTTGGTTTGAAAACATTGAGAAGGTAACCCAAACTCAATCCCAATTAAAAGTTAATAACCCGACCAAATTAATTAAGTAAAGTGATGAGATCAACATAATAATTCAAGAACCAGATACTCAAGTTGTCCATAACCAGGGACACGGCTAATCATAATTAGTTTGTACCATCTGCAGAGGTTTGCGCACTTTTCCCCACAAGCCTCGATCTCCTCCGTTAAATTTCTCGCACTGCATGATGTTTGAGAAACGGATGACCAAGACACAGTCTTTAAGAAGCATTAACTCTTTACGACAGGTAGACCGTACCACCTACATCCCCTACATCTGCTAGTCTACCACTGAAAGAGGTCACACAACATACTCAACTATGCCAGAGCCCATAATGGCTTGTGGCTGCACATGGAAGTTTCCAGCATGAATAACATTATGATCTCTTTGAGCCTAGGTGGCATTCCAATAGGATGATCACACGGATACCCCGGGATCTCCAAGGACAACACTGGATTCCCCAGGTGTCTGGGCAAGCCACTGTTATCCCCAGGGTGCCCCAGCCAATCCACCCAGATGTGTATTAAAGTAGCCACCTTAAGTTTCCCTTAGTTAATATAACTCTCGCGACTTCCATGATTCTCACATACCAATCCGCGTCTACCAGCATAGCAAAGCAATAAAAGCATAACGTATAAACCCAAGGTTGAAATGAAGGGCAATAGGTTCCTACCTCATCAACTACTTCCGAATATCCACATGTTATCAAAACCTACTCATGCAACGTTTGAGGGTAAGACTAATGCATAAAAACTGGGTATGAAAAGTATGATCAAAGTGTGAAATTGCCTTCTACTGTTGATGAAGATTTTTCGCACTCATAAGCACTCATGCAAAAGAATCCGATCAATCTATCATAAGCAAGCAATTGCATACATAAGCACTCATGCAAAAGAATCCAAGAAAAGATCTCGAAAAACTTCAAAAACAAGCAATTAACTCTTGCAACAGAAAACAATTTCTAACAATACCAAATTTAGGTGAATTTTGTCTTATCAAAAAGTTTAGGTCAAGCTTCAATTTGCAAAAAGAATCAACTAAATCAGAGTTATGTAATTTAAGTTATGATCAAAAGAAGTTTGAATATGAATCTAAACAAATTTCTAAATTTCTAAATTTCAAAAAGTTGATGTGGCGGGTTCACTGGATAGGTGAAAACAAGACGAAACTATAGGTACTAGTTTCATCTAATTTGGATGAACGGGTAAAAAGTTATGGCTATTTGAAAAATCAGGGTCAAGTTTTTTTACGAAAAAATAGGTACGGCTAAAAGAATTCTAGGTCTAATGTATAAATATAGAGACTAATTGGTAATCTAATTATTCTACTGTACTAGTCTAGAAATAATAAACTACGGAAGTATAAAAAGAAAACGAAGAAAGATACCTTTATTTTTAGAAAAGGGAGAAAGATACCTTTGTAAGGTAGAGAAAAGACGACTTCGGAGAGAGGAGCCAATTTCCAGAAGTCCCGCCGGAGAGGAGGAAAATATTTTTCTTTTATTAATCTAGTCAAACCAAAATATTGATTTAATCCGAATCGGATGATTTTTAGAGGCTCTATGACTCCATATTTATAGGTGGAAAAGAGGTTTAAGGGTCAAAGGCTAGACAATGTGGGACTAAACATAGACGTAAAAAATAGAAAAGAGAAAAACGCACGGGCTAAAGTGTTCGGCTGGTCGGCGCATGCGCGCTGCATTTTTTTCTTTAAACTTTTTTTAGAAAAATAAATATTTCTGAAAATAATATTTTTTTCTCCAAGCATAACTAAAAAAACAGTTACGAGCCTGTCTGCTGACTATGTTGTGCACGTGCGCGATGGATAGTTATAGGCCGCACACGCAGTTTTTATTAAATAGAAACAGAAAAGAAAAAAACTGAATAACCTAAATAAATATAAAATTTCATATAGGCATATTATATATCAAAATTTTCAGGAAAAGATTTTCTATAACGTGAACATTTTTATAGTGTCAAATAAAATCCACAAAAAATTAAATAAAGCAAACAGTGCTACTGCTACAATAAAACCTCATAAAAATAATTTTTCAAAAATATCAAAATAATTTGAAATTTATTTCTCTCCATTTTTCTATTGTAGGGAATCATTTTACTCTAATTCCCAATATATTTTATTTTTTGAGAAAAATATTTTGAACAAAACCAAATAACTCCAAATTGAAAAAAAAATCAAAGGGGCTTTAAATTCTATTCTTTTAAACTTCCAACTCATATTTCATATGTTTTGAAGAAGTCATTTTATCTTCTCTCATGAAAATCATTGAGTTGCTTAAAGTTTCTGAATTTGAAATAGTTCCAAATGGAATTCAAATCTTTACAAAACCCTTTTCATTTATTTAAATGGAAGAATTCATATCATCTTCACTCTAGGGTTTTGTGATGAAATGAATTTGAATTCATGGAGATCAGAATGCAAAAATGAAAGTTTGGGAAAGTCATTTTATTCCCTCTCATTTACCTTTCAAAGAGGTTTCAAATTTCACTCAATTTCACACAAGCAATGACACCACAATCAAGCAAACAAATCAAAACTATTTATTTAATATAACATTCCAAAATTTTGAATTTTGGGATGTTACAAACCTACCACCCTTAAAATGAATCTTGCCCTCGAGATTCGGAGAGGCTAGAAAGAAATAGGTTAGGTTTGGGGGTCTTCTCAAAATCCATCGATTGTCACAGGGGGTCTGGGGTGCTACAACCCTCAGAAGCATGGTTACGGTTTCGCCAAAACTCATATACTCCTTCCTTATTGTTGGTAGTGTCGATCTTCTTAGATCTTTAGGATAATTCCTTCTCTGGGCTCTTCCGGTAGTGGATAACCTTTTCCCTCGATTCTCGTGTCCATTCATCTTGGCAAGGTTCTTCCGAGACTGCTTCTTCTTAGCTGACAGGTTTGGCGCCAATACTAAACAACTATCGATTCTCATGGTGGTCATCAAATAATTTGACTGGGTCCTTGTAGAAAACAGGTCTGGGCTTCATTCTCACCGTATGGCTTACGATTGGCAACATCTGCCTTGTACAAGGGAAAAATTGGCATACCGTTCTAAGGCTTAATCAAGGTTTTGATTGTCGTCGCTCTACTATGGGTAAGCCACTCAGATTTACCATCCCATATAACAAGGTGAATAATAAGAGTAAGTCGATATGGTGATCAACCCATCCTGCACCCAAATCATTACCTTGTACATGGTTTAGAGAATCTCGCATTATAACACTCGGTCATCCTCACAAGCATTGCAGAATTTCTCTTGTCGACGAACCAAGTTCGGATAAATCCATGGACTCTGCAAGCCAAACAAACATCTATCGTTTCTTCACAACTCTCAGGTTTTGCGTAAACTCCTATAAGATCGTTTGTTGATAAAGTTGTATCTTCTTCCAGGGTTTTTCCTTCAGCAAGAGTGTGCTTGTTTCTTGGCAGGTCCTGGGGCCTATGGGTTATGGCCCATATCATCAGTTGCAAACCTTGAAATCATCATCGGGGGCAACTGATTGTTATTCCAACATCCAGCTTCCTAGCATTCTTAAATCCATCCAATTGTACTATCTCCCTTCCTTCTATTGGTTCCAAACAAAGACGTGATTACTCAGACTCATCATGGACTTACAATTGCTCCATGTTACCAACATTATACCTCCTTTATATCCAATAGTACTTCATCCCTCCATATTCTTGGGGTATACCACATATCGAGATAAAACTCGTACTTATTTTGTCCGTAGTCCAGTTCGTGGAATATCATTATCTTTTCCAGGGGTAAAGTGTCCTCATAGGGTACTACCACCCTTGATATGCACAATTTCATCCAGAGAGCATATTTCTCATATCCTCAAAAATGGTCAAAATCTTTCTTCATAGAGTAACTACTCATAAAATCCAAATAAGTACCAATGATGCTAACTTTATTGATTCTCAAATTATTACAATCTCTTGCATTACCATTACATGCGTCAACTCAACACCTGAGTATAAAAAGAAATATTCCCACTACTACTACTATATTTCTCACAGACTCAACTATTTAATCACGAATATCCTCATTGGGACAATCTCTGGCAAAGTGCCCTGCTTCATTACAACGAAGACATATTACTTCTGACGAGTCTCGAGATTTCCTTGTGATTACATAGGCTCCTTGGGTCCTCGGCTTCCTTTTTGAGCAACCGCCGAGGTAGTGCCCTGAATCTTTGCACCTGAAACATGTGATATGACTCAGGTCCTTCTTTGTAGAAATTGGGTTGTTCTTGGAATCCAATCTATTTCTCTTCCTAGACTTTTCCGTGCCAATCAGGGCTTCTATTTCTTGTGGGTCGTACTCTACTTCCTATGTTGGGAATCATACTAGATCCCCATTCGGACAATTCTAGGAGATGTGTCCTTCTTCTCCACATGAATAACATGACTTGGTGCAGGGTTTAATTGGGTCTTCTTTGGGTGTGTCCTCCACCTCTTCCTTCATTACAGGTTCTTCCAAAATTTCCATGAGGGCTCCTTTCATTGCTTCTTTCTTTTGTTGTACGGTTCTTTGTACCATGGGCTAAATGTGACACTTAGCAGGGTAGTGGGTAGTCCCCTTCACACAAGAAACAAGTAATCTGCCTGGTTGGCATACTTCAGCTGGGTGACTTTCTTCACAATGAGGGCATTCATCCTTGTGTTCTTTATGGTTGTGTCCTATTTCTCCACAGAGCTTTCATGCGCAAGGTTTCTTCATATCAATTCCATAAGGCTTCAAATTCGGGGACACAAGCCGAGACTTTAGCAGAGTCAACTTAAATTCTTCCCAAGTGGTCACTTCTTGCCATCCATTGATGGTTCGGTAAATCCTCCACCAAGTAACAGCACCTCTTTCAAAGCACTGAAGAGCATGGTGGGTCATATCCTTTCCGGCTATAGGGTTATTCTCCATATGATCTTCCATGTTCTGAATCCATCGGTCCGTCTCCAATTGACTCATCGGTCCAGAAAATACGAGTTCATATCCATTCATCCTCTATTGGGTCCAAGGGTTTTTGGGGTGAAATAAGAGAGAGAGATAGGGATACACACAATACAAACAATAGTTTTTGAAGAGATGGGTTTTATTTTGTGGTTGTCAGAAAAACATCAAACAGATGACTGATACGTCTCCAACGTATCTATAATTTTTGATTGCTCCATGCTATATTATCTACTGTTTTGGACATTATTGGGCTTTATTATCCACTTTTATATTGTTTTTGGGACTAACCTATTAACCGGAGGCCCAGCCCAGAATTGTTGTTTTTTGCCTGTTTTAGGGTTTCGAAGAAAATGAATATCAAACGGAGTCCAAATGGAATGAAACCTTCGGGAACGTGATTTTCTCAACGAACAAGACCCGGGAGACTTGGACCCTATGTCAGGAAAGGAAATAGGAGGCCACGAGGTAGGGGGGCGCGCCTACCCCGCAGGTGCACCCTCCACCCTCGTGGGCCCCCTGTTGCTCCACCGACGTACTCCTTCCTCCTATATATACCTACGTACCCCCAAACGATCAGATATGGAGCCAAAACCCTAATTCCACCGCCGTAACTTTCTGTATCCACGAGATCCCATCTTGGGGCCTATTCCGGAGCTCCGCCGGAGGGGGCATCGATCACGGAGGGCTTCTACATCAACACCATAGCCCCTCCGATGAAGTGTAAGTAGTTTATTTCAGACCTACGGGTCCATAGTTAGTAGCTAGATGGATTCTTCTCTCTTTTTGGATCTCAATACAATGTTCTCCCCCTCTCTTGTGAAGATCTATTCGATGTAATCTTATTTTTGCGGTGTGTTTGTTGAGACCGATGAATTGTGGGTTTATGTTCAAGTCTATCTATGAACAATATTTGAATCTTCTCTGAATTCTTTTATGTATGATTGGTTATCTTTGCAAGTCTCTTCGAATTATCAGTTTGGTTTGGCTTACTAGATTGATCTTTCTTGCAATGGGAGAAGTTCTTAGCTTTGGGTTCAATCTTGCGGTGTCCTTTCCCAGTGACAGTAGGGGTAGCAAGGCACGTATTGTATTATTGCCATCGAGGATAACAAGATGGGGTTTTCTTCATATTGCATGAGTCTATCCCTCTACACCATGTCATCTTGCTTAAGGCGTTACTCTATTTTTAACTTAATACTCTAGATGCATGATGTATAGCGGTCGATGAGTGGAGTAATAGTAGTAGATGCAGGCAGGAGTCGGTCTACTTGTCTCGGACGTGATGCCTATATATATGATCATACCTAGATATTCTCATAACTATGCTCAATTCTGTCAATTGCTCAACAGTAATTTGTTCACCCACCGTAGAATACTTATGCTCTTGAGAGAAGCCACAGATAACCCACATGTATATGGGATCAATTGTAGCCCCTTTCGATAAGTAAAAGTGTCGAACCCAAGGAGGAGCTAAAGGCAGAACAAATATTCCCTCAAGTTCTATTGACCACTGATACAACTCTATGCATGCTTGATGTTCGCTTTACCTAGAACAAGTATGAAACTAGAAGTACTTTGTAGGTGTTGTTGGATAGGTATGCAAGATAATAAAGATCAAGTAAATAAAAACTAGGGGCTGTTTAGATAAAGACACAACTAAGTTAGGTTTAGTAGAGAGTTTGTTGTTACGAGAAAGTTATTTGTCCCTAGGCAATCGATAACTAGACCGACAATCATTATTACAATTATATTTGAGGGAGAGGCATAAGCTAACATAATTCATCTACTTGGATCATATGCACTTATGATTGGAACTCTAGCAAGCATCTGCAACTACTAAAGATTCATTAAGGTAAAACCCAACCATAGCATTAAAGCATCAAGTCCCCTTTATCCCATACGCAACAACCCCCTTACTCGGGTTTGTGTTTCAGTCACTCACGCAACCCACTATAAGCGAATCATGAACGTATTGCAACACCCTACAACGGGGATCCCTCATGCTTGCGCGACACGGAGAGCACCATAGGACAACACCAATAATAAAACATGCAACTCAAACCAATCTTGATCATCAAATAGCCATTAGGACAAAACGGATCTGCTCAAACATCATAGGATAGCCATACATCATAGGGAAATAATATATAGCGTTGAGCACCATGTTTAAGTAGAGATTACATCGGGTAAGAGAGAGGTTACACCGCTGCATAGAGGGGGGAAGAGTTGGTGGTGAAGGCGGTGAAGTTGTTGGTGAAGATGACAGTGATAATGATGGCCCCGGTGGCACTCCAGCACCACCGGAAGCAAGGGGGAGAGGGCCCCCCTTCTTCTTCTTCTTCCTTGACCTCCTCCCTAGATGGGAGAAGGGTTTCCCCTCTAGTCCTTGGCCTCCATGGCGTGGGAGCGGCGAGAGCCCCTCCGAGATTGGATCCGTCTCTCCGTCTCTCTCTGTTTCTGCGTTCTCTTTTGGCTCTATTTCACCGTTTCGTGTATATATGGAGATCCGTAACTTCGATTGGCCTGAAACCTTCGCCGTGATTTTTTCTGAAAATTAGCTTTCTTGCGACAAAAGAAGAGCGTCAACCACTATCGGTGTCAAAACCGGTGGATCTCGAGTAGGGGGTCCCGAACTGTGCGTCTAGGCCGGATGGTAATAGGAGGCAAGGGACACGAAGTTTTACCCAGGTTCGGGCCCTCTCGATGGAGGTAAAACCCTACGTCCTGCTTGATTAATATTGATGATATGGGTAGTACAAGAGTAGATCTACCACGAGATCAGAGAGGCTAAACCCTAGAAGCTAGCCTATGGTATGATTGTTGATGTGTGTGTTGTCCTACGGACTAAAACCCTCCGGTTTATATAGACACCGGATAGGGTTAGGGTTACATAGAGTCGGTTACAATGGTAGGAGATCTGAATATCCGTATCGCCAAGCTTGCCTTCCACGCCAAGGAAAGTCCCTTCCGGACAAGGGACGAAGTCTTCAATCTTGTATCTTCATAGTCCAGGAGTCCGGCTAAAAGTATAGTTCGGCTATCCGAACACCCCCTAATCCAGGACTCCCTCAGTAGCCCCTGAACCAGGCCTCAATGACGATGAGTCCGGCGCGCAAATTGTCTTCGGCATTGCAAGGCGGGTTCCTCCTCCAAGTACTTCATAGAAGATTTTGAACACAAAGATAGTGTCCGGCTCTGCAAAATAAGTTTCCACATATTGCCATAGAGAGAATAATATTTACACAAATCTAATCTGCTGACGTATTCTGTAGTGTGACATCACACCACGGCCAAGCTTTTATTCGAACCGTTTTACTGTCCCATCTCAGCGCGTTATGCGAGGTGGCTTCCTTGGCACGTCTTGTTAAAGCAGAGATCGTGTTCCCTTATTCCGGGATTCTCATCAATACGGGCGTGGGTAACCCAACCGCGCCATTGATTACGGTGCTTGGGAGATAAGCGAGTTTTACCAGGCTGGTGGGGACACGTAGTTGCGTCCACCCATATAAGGGGATAAGGATCCACCTTTTTACCTACGCCTTCTTCCTCCTTTGCCTATCCATTCTTGCGCACTCGAGCTCCAGTGCCCAAGTCCGCACTCCCCACCTCAACCTTCTCCAGCCATGTCCGGAGCGAGAGGCAAGTGGATGGTCTCCTCCATCACGGAGGGACACATCAAAAAACTAAGGAAGGCCGGATACCTGTCTAACGACATTGCGCACCGGCTTCCCGAAGAGGGGAAGCTCATCCCCACCCCTAGGCCCCATGAGAGGGTGGTGTTCCTTCCCCATTTCCTCCGCGGACTAGGTTTCCCTCTCCATCCATTTGTCCGGGGGCTCATGTTCTACTACGGCCTGGATTTCCACGATCTGGCCCCGAATTTTGTCCTCAGCATCTTGGTATTTATCGTTGTGTGCGAGGCTTTCCTCCGCATCCACCCCCATTTCGGCCTATGGCTCAAGACTTTCAACGTCGAGCCGAAGGTGGTGCGCGGCAACTAGGCGGAGTGCGGAGGAGCCATGGTGGGCAAGATGGCCAACGTCCTATGGCTCGAGGGCTCCTTTGTGGAGACCCTGAAGGGGTGGCAATCGGGGTGGTTTTACATCACCGAGCCGTGCGACCCTAAGTGGGTCGCAACCCCCGAGTTCCGGTCCGGACCCCCAACGCGGCTCACGTCCCGGAAAGAGACGGGCCTGTCATGGGGCAGCCAGAAGGAGGTGACCGGATTTCAAACATGCATCCAATCCCTGGTGAACAAGCAGCTCAGGCTTGTCAATGTAGTCCAGGTTATGCTCATCCGCTTGATCCTCCCGTGTCAACAACGGGCTTTCAACCTGTGGGAGTTTGATCCGGCGCGGCACCAAACTCTAAGCAGGCTCTTCGACACGACGTACGAAGATGCCTGGAAGGTGCTTTTCAAAGGCGCCGAGGCTCCCGCATCCGCTACCGAGGATCACGGATTCTGCACGCAGCGTCATGCTAGCGCGGTAAGCTTTTGGTACTTTTTACAGGGCACTAGTTTTTCATAGTTTAACTCTGTGCGGGATCTAAGCTCCCTTACCTTTGATAGGATTGGTAGGCGAAGTCCGGACGGATCGACTGTCCGGCACCTTTGCCCGAAGTCCCAGCCGATGCCCACTTGGCAAAGCTGGTGGTTCCGGCACCCTATGTGGTGCCAGAGAAGAAGGCCGCAAAAAAGGCCGCGGGGACTCGAAAGAGTGCCCGGCGCCTGGAGGTGTCGGATTCACCATCCGACGAATCCAAGATGCACTCCTCCCATGAAGATGAGGAGGAGGAAGAAGAGACCCCCCCCCCTCCAGCGGGGGAAGGGAAGAAAAGGAATGCCGCCCGAACTGGGGAGGCCGAAGGGTCCAAGAAGGGGAGAACCCATCCTCCGGACTACTCCACCAACACCGACGACGACGAAGAGGAGTGGCCGCCCAGGGCCAAGCCCCTGGCGAAATCGTAAGTATCCGGATACCAGAGTAATGCATAGTATTTGTTTATTGTACAGCTTTCCCTTATGTCGAATGTGTTTATGCAGCCCCCCCCCCCAAAGACCGGCTCAACGCGTCGTCGAGCGGCTCACTGGACTCGTCGGAGGTGAACTCGCTTCCGACGACTTCCTCCCCCCGCCTTACGGACGACACCAAAGTGTTGTCCCAACAAGTTCCAATCCGGGAGGAGGTGGTCCTGGAGGCGTCGCAAGGCGACCTCCCGGACTACAGGAGTAAAGGGGACGGAACCCCCCAGGGCTCCAAGTCCGGCCCTAGGCCGGACACCGCTCCGGAACCTTCAAAGGTTCCAGAGTCCGGCGGGGGACCTTCTTCCAAGAGGAGCAAGCCCACCGCGCCGGCGACCTCCGTCCAACCGAAGGCGCCGGACAATATGTTGGAGGCGCTCCAAGGCGCCTCCATCGACGAGGGGCACCGCACTATCATGAGTGCGGTGATCCAGAAGGTTCAGTCCGCCAAGAGCAGACTGACTGAAGCTTGTACAAGCCTTTTAACAGGTTTTGAGGTAAGTAAAGAATGTGTAAATAACATTACCGCATAGACAGTAGCACCTGATTCTCTGTTTGGCGTTCGGGAAGAAAAGCCGAATAGTGGATCAAATAAAATTCGTAGGAGTCTAACAAAAAGAAGTCAATATGCGTGTGCAGGCTTCCCTGCTGGCGTCCGCCGCACTGACTGCGGAAGTGGACGTGCTAAAGCAGGACCTCGAGCGGTCCGAGCAAGAGCTCGGACGTGCCAAGAAGCAGCTCGAGGACAGTGAAGGTAAGAAATACCTTGTACAAAATGTGTATAAAAAGGTGCAATTGCAAAAAATGATAGGAGTATCATGGCTATTGTAGGGGCCGCGTCTGAGGTGGCGACCCTGAAGCAAGCGCTGCTTGAGGCCGAGAAGAGGTCGGCCGCGGAGCACACTGAGCGAGAAAAGTATGAGGCCGAGGTTGGCAAGGTGCGGCAAGAGCTCCAGGCTCTCATGGAAAAACATAAGAGTTTGGAGCTTGACTCAAGGACGCGAGCGTCCGAGCTCGCGGCGGCTACTGAAAATGCCAAGTCTGCCAAGGCCGAATCCCAGAAGACCCTCCAGGAGTTGTATGAGGTGAAGAATATAGCGGCGGGTAAGGCATTCTTTATGCAAAGTAAACACATAAGCGTGAGTTACTTGTTACTTACCCGAATCTGGTGTTCTCCAGGCGCGTTCGCAGATCTTCCCCGGAGTATATCTCATGCTACCGCATTCTATCGAGCCGAGGACGGCAGCTCGACGGAGAAGGTGTTCTGGTCTTAGTACGCTGAGGCCGGACACCCCGTGCCCCTGAGCGACCAGTTGAAGCAACTGGTCGAGCTCCACAAGGCAGCCAAACAGGCCATGAAGGGCCTCATAGTTCGGTTGTGGCCTGGAGAGGCTCAGCCTGGGAGCTATTTCGGGCTGGTGCGGCGGCTAGTGGAGGCTTGTCCAAGGCTCGAAGTCATCAAGCGCTCTGTCTGCATTGAAGGTGCCCATAGGGCCGTTGCCCGTGCGATGGTGCACTGGGGCACGCTGGATGCTAAGAAGCTTGTGAAGGACAGGCCACCGCCGGGGAAGGAGCATCGCAAGCCCGAAAATTATTATAAGGATGTTCTGAAGGGTGCCCGCCTTGTGGCGGATGAATGTTCTATGGATGTAATCTTTGAGTAAAACTCGCTCGTTTTGTCCTGTGCGCTGAAAACTTGTTCATATGCGCTTAAGCAATGCTGTTTGAATTTAAAATATTACCTTTTGTGTGGTTGTTTATCAATTCTGAGAGATGGCGAGTCGTCGGCTTCTGCCCCCGTGCCGCTAGTGCTGGGGTGTTCGGGGATAAACCAGAGGGCTCTTTTTCCCATGTTTGGGTCCTTCGAGGGAGGCGCTCAGCCCAACGAGCAAGGCAATCAGACTATAATGCGTGAACACTCTCACTTAGCCCTAGAATTCTATATTTTTAAATTTCGGCGAAGCCCCTGGTATTCGGAAGACCGAGTTCGGGGCGCTATCCACGCCTTGGCCAGACAGAGCCGGCTCCTCGCCCTAAGCGGCATAAGTCTTTAAGGACTCGAAAAGACCTCTCGAACAGTGACCAGCTTTCGCCTCATCATGACTGTCAGTTTTAGCTTTCTCCACTGAGGTTTTCGACCCAGCTCAACCGGGGCACAATCGCAGTGGTTCTCCTAGTGCTACCTTAGCCGATATAGCGAAACGTAAGGCACCAAAACATAGGAGCCGGGCAAACCCAACTATTGACCCAAGACATGATACGGAGCCGATGCATATAATGCTATAAGTTCGGGGTGCCGCACTTGTTAAAGTGTTCGGACTTCTCGCACCATGTTGAGGGGTACTGAAGCCCCTGGCGTATTTTGGCCATACCAAAGTGTACGGGTGCAACATGTCGTTAAGGAACATATATAAATATAAAAAAAGATTAATGCAAAAATAGAGAAAAGCTATGCATTGTTTATTAAAGAGGGCTGCGATCAAAGCAGAACGATACAATTAATGCGATAAGCAAAAGGTTGGACTATTTAACATGTCCGCTCCAGGGGCAAGCTGCAGAATAATATGCGAAACAGGTATACTAATCGTGATAGAGACCACCTGGGAGTTCCATAATGCGGCGTGGCTTGTCTGCTTCCCTAGTTCTTGCATCTTTTGTGCGGCAATTGAACTGCCAAACAGTCCTTCCGAAGAGTGGAGTCCTGAAAGTAAGAGAAAATTAAAAAATCGGCAGCCCCTGCTGCGGTTTAAGCCGTGTTTCGGGCGTGCCGTGTTGATGTGTGTGTTGTCCTACGGACTAAAACCCTCCGGTTTATATAGACACCGGATAGGGTTAGGGTTACATAGAGTCGGTTACAATGGTAGGAGATCTGAATATCCGTATCGCCAAGCTTGCCTTCCACGCCAAGGAAAGTCCCTTCCGGACAAGGGACGAAGTCTTCAATCTTGTATCTTCATAGTCCAGGAGTCCGGCTGAAGGTATAGTTCGGCTATCCGAACACCCCCTAATCCAGGACTCCCTCAGTAGCCCCTGAACCAGGATTCAATGACGACGAGTCCGGTGCGCAAATTGTCTTCGACATTGCAAGGAGGGTTCCTCCTCCAAGTACTTCATAGAAGATTTTGAACACAAAGATAGTGTCGCGCTCTGCAAAATAAGTTTCCACATATTGCCATAGAGAGAATAATATTTACACAAATCTAATCTGCTGACATATTCCGTAGTGTGACATCACACCACGGCCAAGCTTTTATTCGAACCGTTTTACTGTCCCATCTCAGCATGTTATGCGAGGCGGCTTCCTTGGCACGTCTTGTTAAAGCAGAGATCGTGTCCCCTTATTCCGGGATTCTCATCAATACGGGCGTGGGTAACCCAACCGCGCCATCGATTACGACGCTTGGGAGATAAGCGAGTTTTACCAGGCTGGTGGGGACACGTAGTTGCGTCCACCCATATAAGGGGATAAGGATCCACCTTTTTACCTATGCCTTCTTCCACCTTCGCCTATCCATTCTTGCGCACTCAAGCTCCAGCGCCCAAGTCCGCACTCCCCGCCTCAACCTTCTCTAGCCATGTCCGGAGAGGGAGGCAAGTGGATGGTCTCCTCCATCACGAAGGGACACATAAAAAAACTAAGGAAGGCCGGATACCTGTCTAACGACATTGCGCACCGGCTTCCCGAAGAGGGCCAGCTCATCCCCACCCCTAGGCCCCATGAGAGGGTGGTGTTCCTTCCCCATTTCCTCCACGGACTGGGTTTCCCTCTCCATCCATTTGTCCGGGGGCTCATGTTCTACTACGGCCTGGTTTTCCACGATCTGGCCCCGAATTTTGTCCTCAACATCTTGGCGTTTATCATCGTGTGCGAGGCTTTCCTCCGCATCCGCCCCCATTTCGGCCTATGTCTCAAGACTTTCAACATCAAGCTGAAGGTGGTGCGCGGCAACCAGGCGGAGTGCGGAGGAGCCATGGTGGGCAAGATGGCTAACGTCCTATGGCTCGAGGGCTCCTTTGTGGAGACCCTGAAGGGGTGGCAATCGGGGTGGTTTTACATCACCGAGCTATGCGACCCTAAGTGGGTCGCAGCCCCCGAGTTCTGGTCCGGACCCCCAACGCGGCTCACGTCCTGGAAAGAGACGGGCCTGTCGTGGGGCAGCCAAAAGGAGGTGACCGGACTACAAACATGCATCCAATCCCTGGTGAACAAGCAGCTCAGGCTTGTCAACGTAGTCCGGGTTATGCTCATCCGCTTGATCCTCCCATGTCAACAACGGACTTTCAACCTATGGGAGTTTGATCCGGCACGGCACCAAACTCTGAGCAGGCTCTTCGACACGACGTACGAAGATGCCTGGAAGGTGCTTTTCAAAGGCGCTGAGGCTCCCGCATCCGCTACCGAGGATCACGGATTCTGCGCGTAGCGTCATGCTAGCGCGGTAAGCTTTTGGTACTTTTTACAGGGCACTAGTTTTTCATAGTTTAACTCTGTGTGGGATCTAAGCTCCCTTACCTTTGACAGGATTGGCAGGCGAAGTCCGGACGGATCGACTGTCTGACACCTTTTCCCGAAGTCCCAGCCGATGCCCACTTGGCAAAGCTGCTGGTTCCGGCACCCTATGTGGTGCCGGAGAAGAAGGCCGCAAAAAAGGCCACGGGGACTCGAAAGAGTGCCCGACGCCTGGAGGTGTCGGATTCACCATCCGACGAATACAAGACGCACTCCTCCCATGAAGATGAGGAGGAGGAAGAAGAGACCCCCCCTCCAGCGGGGGAAGTGAAGAAAAGGAAGGACGCCCCAACTAGGGAGGCCGAAGGGTCCAAGAAGGGGAGAACCCATCCTCCGGACTACTCCACCAAAGCCGACGACGGCGAAGAGGAGTGGCTGCCCAGGGCCAAGCCCTTGGCAAAATCGTAAGTATCTGGATACCAGAGTAATGCATAGTATTCGTTTATTGTACACCTTTCCCTTATGTCGAATGTGTTTATGCACCCCCCCCAAAGACCGGCTCGACGCATTGTCAAGCGGCTCACTGGACTCGTCGGAGGTGAACTCGCTTCCGACGGCTTCCTCCCCCCGCCTTACGGATGACACCGAAGTGTTGTCCCAACAAGTTCCAATCTGGGAGGAGGTGGTCCTGGAGGCGCCGCAAGGCGACCTCCCGGACTCCAGGAGTAAAGGGGACGGAACCCCCCAGGGCTCCAAGTCCGGCCCTAGGCCGGACACTGCTCCGGAACCTTCAAAGGTTCCAGAGTCCGGCGGGGGACCTTCTTCCAAGAGGAGCAAGCCCACCGCGCCGGCGACCTCCGTCCAACCGGAGGCGCCGAACAATATGTTGGAGGCGCTCCACGGTGCCTCCATCGACGAGGGGCACCGCACTATCATGAGTGCGGTGATCCAGAAGGTTCAGTCCGCCAAGAGCGGACTGACTGAAGCTTGTACAAGCCTTTTAACAGGTTTTGAGATAAGTAAAGAATGTGTAAATAACATTACCACATAGACAGTAGCCCCTGATGCTCTGTTTGGCGTTCGGGAAGAAAAGCAGAATAGAGGATCAAATAAAATTCGCAGGAGTCTAACAAAAAGAAGTCAATATGCGTGTGCATGCTTCCCTGCTGGCTTCCGCCACACTAACTGCGGAAGTGGACGTGCTAAAGCAGGACCTCGAGCGGTCCGAGCAAGAGCTCGGACGTGCCAAGAAGCAGCTCGAGGACAGTGAAGGTAAGAAATACCTTGTACAAAATGTGTATAAAAAGGAGCAATTGCGAAAAATGATATGAGTATCGTGGCTATTGTAGGGGCCGTGTCTGAGGTGGCAACCCTGAAGCAAGTGCTGCTCGAGGCCGAGAAGAGGTCGGCCGTGGAGCGCACTGAGCGAGAAAAGTATGAGGCCGAGGTTGGCAAGGTGCGGCAAGAGCTCCAGGCTCTCATGGAAAAACATGAGAGTTTGGAGCGTGACTCAAGGACGCGAGCGTCCGAGCTCACAGCGGCTACCGAAAGTGCCAAGTCTGCCAAGGCCGAATCCCAGAAGACCCTCCAGGAGATGGATGAGGTGAAGAAGATAGCGGTGGGTAAGGCATTCTTTATGCAAAGTAAACACATAAGCTTGAGTTACTTGTTACTTACCCGAATCCGGAGTTCTCCAGGCACGTTCGCAGATCTTCCCCGCAGTATATCTGATGCTGCCACATTCTATCGAGCCAAGGAGGGCAGCTCGACGGAGAAGGTGTTCTGGTCTCAGTACGCTGAGGCCGGACACCCCGTGCCCCTGAGCGACCAGTTGAAGCAACTGGTCGAGCTCCACAAGGCGGCCGAACAGGCCATGAAGGGCCTCATAGTTCGGCTGTGGCCTGGAGAGGCTCAGCCTGGGAGCTATTTCGGGTTGGTGCGGCGGCTGGTGGAGGCTTGTCCAAGGATCGAAGTCATCAAGTGCTCCTTCTGCATTGAAGGTGCCCGTAGGGCCCTTGCCCGTGCGAAGGTGCACTAGGGCAAGCTGGATGCTAAGAAGCTTGTGAAGGACGGGCCACCGCCGAGGAAGGAGGATCGCAAGCCCGAAAATTATTATAAGGATGTTCTGAAGGGTGCCTGCCTTGTGGCGGATGAATGTTCTATGGATGTAATCGTTGAGTAAAACTCGCTCGTTTTGTCCTGTGCGCTGAAAACTTGTTCATATGCGCTTAAGCAATGCTGTTTGAATTTAAAATATTACCTTCTGTGCGGCTGTTTATCAATTCTGAGAGATGGCGAGTCGTCGGCTTCTGCCCCCGTGCCGCTAGTGCTGGGGTGTTCGGGGATAAACCAGAGGGCTCTTTGTCCCTTGTTTGGGTCCTTCGAGGGAGGCGCTCAGCCCAACGAACAAGGCAACGGGACTATAATGCGTGAACACTCTCACTTAGCCCTAGAATTCTATAATTTTAAATTTCGGCGAAGCCCCTGGTATTCGGAAGACCGAGTTCGGGGCGCTATCCACGCCTTGGCCGGACAGAGCCGGCTCCTCGCCCTAAGCGGCATAAGTCTTTAAGGACTCGAAAAGACCTCTCGAACAGCGACCAGCTCTCGCCTCATCATGACGGTCAGTTTTAGCTTTCTCCACTGAGGTGCTCGACCCAGCTCAACCGGGGCACAATCGCAGTGGTTCTCCTAGTGCTACCTTAGCCGATATAGCGGAACGTAAGGCACCAAAACATAGGAGCCGGGCAAACCCAACTATTGACCCAAGACATGATTCGGAGCCGATGCATATAATGCTATAAGTTCGGGGTGCCGCACTTGTTAAAGTGTTCGGACTTCTCACACCATGTTGAGGGGTACTGAAGCCCCTGGCGTATTTTGGCCGTACCAAAGTGTACGGGTGCAACATGTCGTTAAGGAACATATATAAATATAAAAAAAGGGTAATGCAAAAATAGAGAAAAGCTATGCATTGTTTATTAAAAGAGGCTGCGATCAAAGCAGAACGATACAAATAATGCGATAAGCAAAAGGTTGGACTATTTAACATGTCCGCTCCAAGGGCAAGCTGCGGAATGATATGCAAAACAGGTATACTGCTCGTGATAGAGACCACCTGGAAGTTCCATAATGCGGCGTGGCTTGTCTGCTTCCCTGGTTCTTGCATCATTTGTGCGGCAATTGAACTGCCAAACAGGCCTTCCGAAGAGTGGAGTCCTGAAAATAAAAGAAAATTAAAAAATCGGCAGCCCCTGGTGCGGTTTAAACCGTGTTTCGGGCGTGCCGTGATGGTGCCCCTCCCCCTGTGCCCATGGTATCTCTAGAGTGTAGTTATGTACGCGAAGTACTGGCGTCGCCTTTTTGTGAGGGTTGGGGTTGGGGCCGCATTGCTACGCCTACTCGGATCGTGCCAGGCGGTCTTGTTGTAGGTTACTCCGGGCGCGCTTGACGGTGTTCGGTCGTTGACTGGCCGGACTGGAGAACTGCCTGGAGAGGCTGCTTTGTACTTCCGCTGCAAGGGCCGCCGTGTGCTCCTCCGTTCGAAGGGAGCGTTCGGTGTTTCCATTGACCGTAATTACTCCTCGAGGGCCTAGCATCTTGAGCTTAAGGTATGCGTAATGCGGTACCGCATTAAACTTGGCGAATGCGGTTCGCCCGAGCAGTGCGTGATAGCCACTGCGAAACGGGACTATGTCGAAGATTAACTCCTCGCTTCGGAAATTATCCAGAGATCCGAAGACCACTTCAAGTGTGACTGAGCCTGTACAGTTGGCCTCTACACCTGGTATTACGCCTTTAAAGGTCGTTTTGGTGGGCTTAATCCTCGAGGGATCTATGCCCATTTTTCGCACTGTATCCTGGTAAAGCAGGTTCAGGCTGCTGCCGCCGTCCATAAGGACTCTAGTGAGATGAAATCCGTCAATAATTGGGTCTAGAACCAATGCGGCAAATCCGCCATGACGGATGCTAGTGGGATGGTCCCTTCGATCAAAGGTGATCGGGCAGGAGGACCATGGGTTGAACTTTGGGGCGACTGGCTCTATCGCGTATACGTCCCTTAACGCGCGCTTCCGCTCCCTTTGGGGATGTGGGTTGCGTATATCATGTTCACCGTCCGCACTTGTGGGGGAAAACCCTTCTTTCCATTGTTATTCGGCGGCCGGGGCTCCTCGTCGTCATCGCTATGCAGCCCCTTGTCTTCATTGTCGGTGCTTAACTTGCCTGCCTGCTTGAACACCCAACAATCCCTGTTGGTGTGATTGGCCGGCTTTTCGGGGTGCCATGTATTTGGCACAAGCAGTCGAGTATTCGGTCCAAGCTGGACGGACCCTAGGATTCCTTTTGAATGGATTTTTTCGTTGGCCGGATTTAGAGCCTCTGAATCCGGCATTAACTGCCGTATCCTCAGCATTGTCGCTATTAATGCGGCGCTTCTGCTTGTTGCGACGCGACCTGCCACTAATGTCCCCGGTGTCCGAACTACCGGGGTTCTTGGTTATATTGTTGCTACGAGCAAGGCAGCTGTCTTCTCCTGCGCAAAAGCGGGTCATGAGTGTCGTGAGTGCTGCCATAGATTTCGGCTTTTCCAGTCCAAGGTGCCGGGCCAGCCACTCATCACGGATATTGTGCTTGAAGGCTGCTAGGGCATCAGCGTTCGGACAGTCGACTATTTGATTTTTCTTTGTTAGGAACCGTGTCCAGAATTGCCTGGCCGATTCATCTGGCTGCTGAATTACGTGACTTAGGTCATCGGCGTCTAGGGGTCGCACATAAGTGCCCTGGAAATTGTCGAGGAATGCGGCTTCCAGGTCCTCCCAACAACTGATTGATCCTGTTGTCAAGTTGTTGAGCCAATGCCGAGCTGGCCCTTTAAGCTTGAGTGAGAGGTATTTGATGGCGTGGAAATCATCGCCGCGGGCCATGTGGATATGAAGGAGATAATCCTCAATCCATACCGCAGGATCTGTTGTGCCATCATATGATTCGATGTTTACGGGTTTGAAATCCTCGGGGATTTGATGATCCATTATTTCGTCTGTGAAGCAGAGTGGGTGTGCGGCGCCTCTGTACTGGGCTATATCATGACGTAGCTCCAGTGAGCCTTGTCTACTGTGTTCGGCCCTGCCGAATTTGTGGCCGGCGTGACGGATGCCATCTCGAGCCGTGGGGCGCCCACGCGATCCGTAGATCGATCTTGTTTGTCTAGCCTTGTCCTCCAACATATCTCGTAAGTCCGGCGCATATTCCCGTGCCTTGGTACGGGGTGCGGCTTGAGTGGAGGGTTGAGAGGCCTCTCTGTCGCGGCCACGAGGTGGCCGGTCGGCCGCATCGAGTGCTTCCTCCTCTAATTGGGGTAGCAACCTGCGCTTTGGGTAGCTCTTGGAGGGGCGTTCGAGTTTATGCTCTTCGGCCGCAAGGACTTCAGTCCATCTGTCGACTAGCAAATCTTGATCAGCTCTAAGTTGTTGCTGTTTTTTCTTGAGGCTTCTTGCCGTGGCCATAAGCCTGCGTTGAAAACGCTTTTGCTCGACGGGATCCTCTGGCACGACGAATTCGTCGTCGTCGAGGCTTGCCTCGTCTTCGGAGGGAGGCATATAATTATCGTCCTCGACCTCTCTGTCTGCCGCTCTCTCATGAGGGCTGGTTTCTCCATCCTCCTGTGCTAAATCTTGCTAGAGGGGGTTTTCTTCGGCGCTTTCCGGAGTATTATTATCTCCCGTGCTGGAATCGTCGTGTTTGTTTTGGCGGGATTTTGAGCGGCGCCGCTGACGCCGGCGCTTAGGCTGTTTCTTGGAGGGGTCATCCTCTGCTGTTCCATCGCCATCTCCCTCTTTTGGGGTGTCCACCATGTATATGTCATATGATGAGGTGGCTTTCCAGGGCCTAATAGGCGCTGGTTCTTCATCGTCTCCTTCATCGGCGTCCATATCGTCGATGTCTTCAGAGTAGAAGTCGAGCATGTCGGTTAAGTCGTCGATAGTGGCTACAAAGTGGGTGGTGGGTGGGCTTTGAATTTCTTCATCGTCCGAATCCCAACCCTGCTGGCTGCAGTCCGGTCAGGGCTCTCCTGATAAAGAGAGAGACTTCAGTGACTTCAGAATATCGCCAAAAGGCGAGTGCTGAAAGATGTCCGCGACAGTAAACTCCATGATCGGCACCCAATCGGATTTGATTGGCCGGGGCGCGGAGGGTTTGGAGTCCGGAAAGGAGTCCGGCTCCTTGGAGTCACGAGTCTCGTGGAGTGCGGGGCTGGTGTTCAGCTCAATCACCGTTGGGATCGCAGCCCCCGAGGCGGCGTCCAACCACCCATCCTCGATCAGCGCAGTTGGCTCCGAATTAAGGATCGGAGCCGATGCGGGTGCGGCCTCCAGGGCACTGTTCGGCGGCAGAGCTAGATCATGCTCGTCGGGACAGTGCGGCATGCTCGGCAGTAGCTCAAATCCGTCGAGGATCAAGTCCCCGCGGACGTCAGCCGTGTAGTTTAAACTTCCAAATCTGACCTGACGGCCAGGGGCATAGCTTTCGATCTGCTCCAGACGGCCAAGCGAATTGGCCCGCAGTGCGAAGCCGCCGAAGACGAAGATCTGTCCGGGGACGAAGGTCTCACCCTGGACTGCATCATTATCGATGATCGTAGGAGCCATCGAGCCTGACAGCGACGACACAGAGGAACTCTCAATGAAAGCACCAATGTCGGTGTCAAAACCGGCGGATCTCGGGTAGGGGGTCCCGAACTGTGCATCTAGGCCGGATGGTAACAGGAGGCAAGGGACACGAAGTTTTACCCAGGTTCAGGCCCTACGTCCTGCTTGATTAATATTGATGATATGGGTAGTACAAGAGTAGATCTACCACGAGATCAGAGAGGCTAAACCCTAGAAGCTAGCCTATTGTATGATTGTTGATGTGTGTGTTGTCCTACGGACTAAAACCCTTCGGTTTATATAGACACCGGATAGGGTTAGTGTTACATAGAGTCGGTTACAATGGTAGGAGATCTGAATATCCGTATCGCCAAGCTTGCCTTCCACGCCAAGGAAAGTCCCTTCCGGACACGGGACGAAGTCTTCAATCTTGTATCTTCATAGTCCAGGAGTCCGGCTGAAGGTATAGTTCGGCTATCCGAACACCCCCTAATCCAGGACTCCCTCAACCGCCTTACAGGTGGGTCACGAGGGTCAGGGGCACGCCCTAGGGGGGAGGGGCGCGCCCCCCTACCTCGTCCCCACCTCGGACACTGGTTCGCGTTGATTTTTCCTCCAGATTTTCCAAATATTCCAAAAAGTATCTCCGTCCGTTTTTATCCCGTTTGGACTCCGTTTGATATGGATATTCTGCGAAACCAAAAACATGCAACAGACAGGAACTGGCACTGGGCACTGGATCAATATGTTAGTCCCAAAAATAGTATAAAAAGTTGCCAAAAGTATATGAAAGTTGTAGAATATTGGCATGGAACAATCAAAAATTATAGATACGACGGAGACGTATCAGCATCCCCAAGCTTAATTCCTGCTCGTCCTCGATAGGTAAATGATAAAAAAGATAATTTTTGATGTGGAATGCTACCTAGCATAATCTTGATCATATGTCTAATCATGGCATGAATATTAAGATACGAGTGATTCAAAGCAATAGTCTATCATTTGACATAAAAGCAATAATACTTCAAGCCTACTAATAAAGCAATCATGTCTTTTAAAAATAACAAGGCCAAAGAAAGTTATCCCTACAAAATTATATAGTCTGGCTATGCTCCATCTTCACCACACAAAATATTCACATCATGCACAACCCCGATGACAAGCCAAGTAATTGTTTCATACTTTTGACGTTCTCAAACCTTTTCAACTTTCACGCAATACATGAGCGTCAGCCATGGACATAGCACTATAGGTGGAATAGAATGGTGGTTGTGGAGAAGACAAAAAGGAGAAGATAGTCTCACATCAACTAGGCGTATCAACGGGCTATGGAGATGCCCATCAATAGATATCAATGTGAGTGAGTAGGGATTGCCATGCAATGGATGCACTAGAGCTATAAGTATATCAAAGCTCAAACTGAAACTAAGTGGGTGTGCATCCAACTTGCTTGCTCATGAAGACCTAGGGCATTTGAGGAGCCCGTCGTTGGAATATACAAGCCAAGTTTTATAATGAAAATTCCCACTAGTATATGAAAGTGATAACTCAAGAGATTCTCTATATGAAGAACATGGTGCTACTTTGAAGCACAAGTGTGGTAAAAGGATAGTAACATTGCCCCTTCTCTCTTTTTCTCTCATTTTTTTGTTTTTATTTTTATTTTTTGGTGGGCTTCTTTGGGCTCTTTTTTTGGGCTTCTTTGATCTCTTTTATTTATTTTTAAAGTACGGAGTCTCATCCCGACTTGTGGGGAATCATAGTCTCCATCATCCTTTCCCCACTGGGGCAATGCTCTAATAATGATGATCATCACATTTTTATTTACTTACAACTCAATGTCTAGAACAAAGTATGACTCTATATGGATGCCTCCGGCGGTGTACCGGGATGTGCAATGATGCATGAATGACATGTATGAAGAATGCTCATCAAAAAACGGACAAGCCATGAAAACATCATGCTAGCTATCTTACGATCATGCAAAGCAATATGACAATGAATGCTCAAGTCATGTATATGATGATGATGGAAGTTGCATGGCAATATATCTCGGAATGGATATGGAAATGCCATGATAGGTAGGTATGGTGGCTGTTTTGAGGAAGGTATATGGTGGGTTTATGGTACCGGCGAAAGTTGCGCGGTACTAGAGAGGCTAGCAATGGTGGAAGGGTGAGAGTGCGTATGATCCATGGACTCAACATTAGTCATAAAGAACTCACATACTTATTGCAAAAGTCTATTAGCTATCGAAACAAAGTACTATGCGCATGCTCCTAGGGGGATAGATTGGTAGGAAAAGACCATTGCTTGTCCCCGACCGCCACTCATAAGGAAGACAATCAATAAATAAATCATACTCCGACTTCATCACATAACGGTTCACCATACGTGCATGCTACGGGAATCACAAACTTCAACACAAGTATTTCTACAATACACAACTACCCACTAGAATTACTCTAATATCAACATGTTTATATCGCAAAACTATTGCAAGGAATCAAACACATCATATTCAGTGATCTACAAGTTTTATGTAGGATTTTATGACTAACCATGTGAATGACCAATTCCTGTCATCTCTCTAAATAGATATAAGTGAAGCAAGAGAGTTTATTATTTCTACAAAATATATGCCCACGCTCTAACAAATATAAGTGAAGCAAAAGCGCATTCTACAAATGGCGGTTGTCTATGTAAAGAGAAACAGGCAATCCAAACTTCAAATGATATAAGTGAAGCACATGAAGCATTCTATAAAGCCATACTCAAAAGATATAAGTGAAGTGTAAAGAGCATTCTATAAAGCCATACTCAAAAGATATAAGTGAAGTGCAAAGAGCATTCTATAAATCAACCAAGGACTATCTCATACCAGCATGGTGCATAAAAGGAAAATGAAAACTAAATGCAAAAGACGCTCCAAGATTGCACATATCGCATGAACGAAACGAATCTGAAAACACACCGATACTTGTTGAAGAAATAGGGGATGCCTTCCCAGCATCCCCAAGCTTAGATGCTTGAGTTTCCTCGAATATTTACTTGGGGTGCCTCGGGCATCCCCAAGCTTGAGCTCTTTCCTCTCTTCCTTCTTCTCACATCGAAACATTCTCAATCATCGAACATTTCATCCACACAAAACTTCAACAGAAAAACTCGGTAAGATCCGTTAGTATAATAAAGCAAATCACTACTCTAAGTACTGTTGCAAACCAATTCATATTCTTTTGCAGTGTTTCTACTGTAATATAACTTTTTCATGGCTTAACCCACTGATATGAATCGATAATTTCATCAAAACAAGCAAACTATGCATCAAAAACAGAATCTGTCTAAAACAGAACAATTTGTAATAATCCGAACATTTACCATACTTATGATACTTTAAAAATTCTACCAAAATGAGAGAAAATAAAACATGTGTATAGGAAGATAGTGCAAAAAGAATCAGAACCATTTGACATTCCAGCTAAAAATGTAAAATCGCGCACTACAGCCAAAGTTTCTGTCCTGCACCGTACAAACCATCAAGCAAATGTAAACATCCTAAAGGCAAACCTTGGCACATTATTTTTTATAATACAATGGAATTGTACAAGGGTATAATTATTTTTATTGAAAAGTTTCTGTAATCAAGATTCACAAAGTTTCCGCGAGCATGGTCAAAGTTCAAGGCTAGCTCCCACTTCAACAATGCTTGTCTTTCTCACTTTCGCTTTCCTTTTTGAAAAACTTTTGGGTTCCCCTATTTATATTTGTTGTTTTTAAACTATATAAAAGCACTCAACAGAAATAAATTACTCTCTAAAACTTCCGGTTTTTCTCCCTAGTAGCGCTTTCTTTAAAGCCATTAAGCTAGGCATATAGTGCTCAGGTAATGGATCTACCCGGATCCCAAGGTATATCAAAGCCAATTTTATTAACAATGATTTGTAATTTAGTAGTGAGGACAAAGTAACATATATCATGTAACAACGAAGTCTAACTCTCTTCCTATGCATCAGCATGTCATAAAAGAACAGTTCATGCACACATAGTAAAGGCCAATGCATAGTATAAACAGTTTGTTGCAATTTTATCATATTGGAAACATAGAGAGGTGGAGATATAGTTCCTCTCTCATAATAATTGCAAGTAGGAGCAGCACGCACATTCATATTATATCTATCAAAATCATCATGTGCAACGGTAAAAGGCAACCCATCAATATAATCCTTAATAAGTGCAAATTTCTCTGATATAGTGTAGTCGGGAGAATTCAAAAAGATAGTAGGACTATCATGTGTGGGTGCAATAGAAACAATTTCATGTTTAACATAAGGAACTATAGCAAGTTCATCTCCATAAGCATAATTCATATTGGCATCTTGGACACAAGCATAGCAAGCATCATCAAAAAGGGATATTTCAAAAGAATCCAAGGGATCATAACAGTCATCATAGCAATCATCCTTCGGTAAGCACGAAGGGGAATTAAACAATGTATGAGTTGAAGAGTTACTCTCATTAGAAGGTGGGAACGGGTGATCAATCCGCTCTTCCTCCTTTTGTTCTTCGCTCTCTTCCTCATCTTTTTCATCCAATGAGCTCACAGTTTCATCAATTTCTTCTTCCATAGACTCCTGCAAAATATTAGTCTCTTCTTGGACAGCGAAGACTTTATCAATGAGTGCATTAATTTCAGAATTGTATTCATAATTCTCATAGCAATATATGAGGATAGCTAAATTTTCAGATCTATAAACAGCATCATCAAAATCTTCAAACTCTTTACACATAGATTCAATTTCATAAGCACCCATAAAAGCAACAAATTCTTCTATTTGTTCCACATCATAGTAATCATATATACCATTAGCATAAGAAGCTAAGGTTTTATTATCATTGAATTTGCATGAAAAGGGAAGGTGTGGAGCCTTCATCCTAGAGCAACAAGTATAATCATAACTCACGCATAATTGCCAAGCATACCACTTCAATATATGAATTTGATCCCATAATAGTTTCCCTTTTTGTGTCAAGCGATAATCCCTAAAGTATTCACGTTGATCCAACGTTACTCCCATTACATAATTAAATGGGGTTTTCTCAGGATTATTAAAGTAGTACATAATGTCTTTCACATAACCAGCATCGAGGGTTTTAGGAGGTTCCCCATCTCCATGAGCAAAAAGTACACCTAATTTTTTTGGTATTTATTTCGTGTTCCATATCCATAACTAAAGATAGAGAACAACTAAGAACAGCAAATAAAAATTACTTAGTGATAAAGCAAACAAGCACACACGAGAATATTCACCCCACGCTATTGCTCCCCGGCAACGGCGCCAGAAAAAGGTCTTGATAACCCACAAGTATAGGGGATCAATTGTAGCCTCTTTCGATAAGTAAAAGTGTCGAACCCAACGAGGAGCTAAAGGCAGAACAAATATTCCCTCAAGTTCTATCGACCACCGATACAACTCTACGCACGCTTGATGTTCGCTTTACCTAGAACAAGTATGAAACTAGAAGTACTTTGTAGGTGTTGTTGGATAGGTATGCAAGATAATAAAGAGCAAGTAAATAAAAAGTAGGGGCTGTTTAGATAAAGACACAACTAAGTTAGGTTTAGTAGAGAGTTTGTTGTTACGAGAAAGTTATTTGTCCCTAGGCAATCGATAACTAGACCGGTAATCATTATTATATTTTTATTTGAGGGAGAGACATAAGCTAACATACTTTCTCTACTGATCATATGCACTTATGATTGGAACTCTAGCAAGCATCCTCAACTACTAAAGATTCAGTAAGGTAAAACCCAACCATAGCATTAAAGCATCAAGTCCCCTTTATCCCATACGCAACAACCCCCTTACTCGGGTTTGTGTTTCAGTCACTCACGCAACCCACTATAAGTGAATCATGAATGTATTGCAACACCCTACAGCAGGGATCCCTCACGCTTGCGCGACACGGAGAGCACCATAGGACAACACCAATAATAAAACATGCAACTCAAACCAATCTTGATCATCAAATAGCCATTAGGACAAAACGGATCTACTCAAACATCATAGGATAGCCATACATCATAGGGAAATAATATATAGCGTTGAGCACCATGTTTAAGTAGAGATTACAGCGGGTAAGAGAGAGGTTACACCTCTGCATAAAGGGGGAAGAGTTGGTGGTGAAGGCGGTGAAGTTGTTGGTGAAGATGACGGTGATGATGATGGCCCCCGGTGGCACTCCGGCGCCACCGGAAGCAAGGGTGAGAGGGCCCCCCTTCTTCTTCTTCTTCCTTGACCTGCTCCCTAGATGGGAGAAGGGTTTCCCCTCTGGTCCTTGGCCTACATGGCGTGGGAGGGGCGAGAGCCCCTCCAAGATTGGATCTGTCTCTCCGTCTCTCTCTGTTTCTGCGTTCTCTTCTGGCTCTGTTTCACCGTTTCATGTATATATGGAGATCCATAACTCCAATTGGCCCCCCCTACCTCGTGCCCACCTTGGACACTGGTTCGCGTTGATTTTTCCTCCAGATTTTCCAAATATTCCAAAAAGTATCTCCATCCGTTTTTATCCCGTTTGGACTCCATTTGATATGGATATTCTGCGAAACCAGAAACATGCAATAGACAGGAACTGGCACTGGGCACTGGATCAATATGTTAGTCCCAAAAATAGTATAAAAAGTTGCCAAAAGTATATGAAAGTTGTAGAATATTGGCATGGAACAATCAAAAATTATAGATACGACGGAGACGTATCAGCCACTAGTGAAACCTATATCCCCCGGGTCTATCTTCATCATATTAATCTCCTACTACTTAGTTATTTCCTTTGTTATTTACCTTGCCTTTATTTTACTTTGCATCTTTGTCATAAAAATACCAAAAATATTATCTTATCATATCTATCAGATCTCACTCTCGTAAGTGGCCTTATAGGGATTGACAGCCCCTATTTGCGTTGGTTGCGAGGATTTATTTGTTTTGTGCAGGTGCGAGGGACTCGCGCGTAGCCTCCTACTGGATTGATACATTGGTTCTCAAAAACTGAGCGAAATACTTACGCTACTTTGCTGCATCATCCCTTCCTCTTCGAGGAAAATAAACGCAGTGCTCAAGAGGTAGCAAGAAGGATTTCTGGCGCCGTTGCGGGGGAGGTCTACGCAAAAGTCAACGTACCAAGTACCCATCACATACCCTTATCTCCTGCATTACATTATTTGCCATTTGCCTCTCGTTTTTCTCTCCCCCACTTCACCCTTGCTATTTTATTTGTGCTCTCTCTCTCCATCCTCCCTCTCTTTTTCAATTTGCCTCTTTTTGCCCACTTGCTTTTTGTTTGCTTGTGTGTTAGTTTGCTTGCTTGTCACGATGGCTCAAGATAATACTAAATTGTGTGACTTCACCAATACCAACAACAATGATTTTATTAGCACTCCGATTGCTCCTCTTGCCAATGCTGAATCTTGTGAAATTAATACTGCTTTTCTGAATCTTGTCATGAAAGATCCGTTTTCTGGCCTTCCTAGTGAAGATGCCGCTACCCATCTAAATAGCTTCGTTGTTGTGTGATATGCAAAAGAAGAAAGATGTGGATAATGATATTGTTAAATTGAAGCTATTTCCTTTTTCGCTTAGAGATCGTGCTAAAGCTTGGTTTTCGTCTTTGCCTAAAAATATTATTGATTCATGGAATAAGTGCAAAGATGCTTTTATCTCTAAGTATTTTCCTCCCGCCAAGATCATCTCTCTTAGAAACGATATTATGAATTTTATGCAACTTGATCATGAACATGTTGCACAAGCTTGGGAGAGAATGAAATTAATGATACGTAATTGCCCCACTCATGGTTTAAATTTGTGGATGATTGTTCAGAATTTTTATGCCGGATTGAATTTTGCTTGTGAAAATCTTTTAGATTCGGCCGCGGGAGGAACTTTTATGGAAATCACTTTAGGAGAAGCTACTAAACTCCTAGATAATATTATGGTTAATTATTCTCAATGTCATACTGAAAGATCAACTAATAAAAAGGTGCATGCGATAGAAGAAATTAATGTTTTGAGTGGAAAGATGGATGAACTTATGAAATTATTTGCTAATAAGAGTGCTTCTTCTGATCCTAATGATATGCCCTTGTCTACTTTGATTGAGAATAATAATGAATCTATGGATGTGAATTTTGTTGGTAGGAACAATTTTGGTAACAACGCGTATGGAGGAAATTTTAATCCTAGGCCTTATCCTAGTAATCCCTCTAATAATTATGGTAATTCCTACAAAAATTCTTATGGAAATTATAATAAGATTCCCTCTGATTTTGAATCTAATATTAAAGAATTTATTACTTCGCAAAAGAATTTTGATGCTATGACTGAAGAAAAATTGCTTAAGATTGATGATTTGGCTAGGAATGTTGATCGAATTGCTCTTGATGTTGATTCTTTGAAACTTAGATCTATTCCACCTAAGCATGATATCAATGAGTCTCTCAAAGCCATGAGAATTTCCATTGATGAGTGCAAATAAAGAACCACTAGGATGCGTGCTAAGAAAGATGCCTTTATAAGAGCGTGTTCTTCTAGTTCCTATGAAAATAAAGATGAAGATCTGAAAGTTATTGATGTGTCCCCTATTAAATCTTTGTTTTGCAATATGAATCTTGATAAAGATGGTACTGAATATGATCCACCTTTACCTAGAAGGCGTTCTAAGAATTCGGAATTTGTTGATCTTGATGCTAAATTTGATAAAAGTGGGATTGAAGAAATTAAAACCCTAGATGATGCTAAACCCACTATTATGGATTTCAAGGAATTTAACTATGAAAATTGCTCTTTGATTGATTGTATTTCCTTGTTTCAATCCGTGCTAAATTCTCCTCACGCTTATAGTCAAAATAAAGCGTTTACTAAACATATCGTTGATGCCTTGATGCAATCTTATGAAGAAAAACTTGAATTGGAAGTTTCTATCACTAGAAAACTTTATGATGAGTGGGAGCCAACTATTAAAATTAAAATTAAATATCATGAATGCTATGCTTTATGTGATTTGAGTGCTAGTGTTTTCACGATTCCAAAGACTTTGTGTGATTTGTTAGGTTTCCGTGATTTTGATGATTGTTCTCTAAATTTGCACCTTGCGGATTCCACTATTAAGAAATCTATGGGAAGAATTAATAATGTTATTATTGTTGTAAATAGTAATTATGTGCCCGTAGATTTTATTGTTCTTGACATAGATTGCAATCCTTCATGTCCTATTATTCTTGGTAGACCTTTCCTTAGAACGATTGGTGCAATTATTGATATGAAGGAAGGAAATATTAGATTCCAATTTCCATTAAGGAAATGCATGGAACACTTTCCTAGAAATAAAATTAAATTACCTTATGAATCTATTATGAGAGCCACTTATGGATTGCCTACCAAAGATGGCAATACCTAGATCTATTCTTACTTGTTATGCCTAGCTAGGGGCGTTAAAGGATAGCGCTTGTTGGGAGGCAACCCAATTTTATTTTTATTCCTTGCTTTTTTTTCTCCTGTTCAGTAATAAATAATTTATCTAGCCTCTGTTTTGGTTGTGTTTTTTGTGTTTAATTAGTGTTTGTGCCAGGTAGAACCGTTGGAAAGACTTGGGGAAAGTCTTGTTGAACTTGCTGTAAAAAACAGAAACTTTAGCGCTCACGAGAACTGCTGCCATTTTTATTTGGAAAGCTATATTTAGTTAATTATTTTTGGAGATGATTAATAGATAAATTCCTCACGTCCATAAATTTATTTTAGAATTTTTGGGGTTCCAGATCTTGCGCTAGCTACAGATTACTACAGACTGTTCTGTTTTTGACAGATTCTGTTTTTCGTGTGTTGTTTGCTTATTTTGATGAATCTATGGCTAGTAAAATAGTTTATAAACCATAGAGATGTTGGAATACAGTAGGTATAACACCAATATAAATAAAGAATGAGTTAATTACTATACCTTGAAGTGGTCTTTTATTTTCTTTCGCTAACGGAACTCACGAGATTTTCTACTTTAAGTTTTGTGTTGTGAAGTTTTCAAGGTTTGAGTAAAGATTTGATGGATTATAGAACCAGGAGTGGCAAGAGCCTAATCTTTGGGATGCCCATGGCACCCACAAGATAATCTAAGGACACCTAAAAGCCAAAGCTTGGGGTTTCCCCGGAAGGCATCCCCTCTGTCGTTTACTTCTATCGGTAACTTTACTTGGAGCTATATTTTTATTCGCCACATGATATGTGTTTTACTTGGAGCGTCTTGTATGATTTGAGTCTTTGATTTTTAGTTTACCATAATCGTCCTTGCTGCACAAACCTTTTGAGAGAGGCATACATGATTTGGAATTTGTTAGAATACTCTATGTGCTTCGCTTATATCTTTTGAGTTATATAGTTTTGCTCTAGTACTTCACTTATATCTTTTAGAGCACGGTGGTGGATTTGTTTTATAGAAACTATTGATCTCTCATGCTTCACTTAGATTATTTTGAGAGTCTTCATAGCATGGTAATTTGCTTAAAGTCCTAATATGCTAGGTGTTCAAGATTAGTAAAATGTTCTTAACAGTGTTTTGAATACTAAGAGAAGTTTGATGCTTGATGATTGTTTTGATATATGGAGGTAATAATATCAAATTCATGCTAGTTGAGTAGTTGTGAAATTGAGAAATACTTGTGTTGAAGTTTGCAAGTACCGTAGCATGCACGTATGGTAAACGTTATGCAAAAATTTTGAAACATGAGGTGTTATTTGATTGTCTTCCTTATGAGTGGCGGTCGGGGACGAGCGATGGTCTTTTCCTACCAATCTATCCCCCTAGGAGCATGCGCATAGTACCGAGGTTTTTGATGACTTGTAGATTTTTGCACTAAGTATGTGAGTTCTTTATGACTAATGTTGAGTCCATGGATTATACGCACTCTCACCCTTCCATCCTTGCTAGCCTCTTCGATACCGTGCATTTCCCTTTCTCACATTGAGAGTTGGCGCAAACTTCGCCGGTGTATCCAAACCCTGTGATATGATATGCTCTTTCACACATAAACCTCCTTATATCTTCCTCAAAACAGCCACCATACCTACCTATTATGGCATTTCCATAGCCATTCCGAGATATATTGCCATGCAACTTTCCATCATTCCGTTCATCATGACACATTCATTATTGTCATATTGCTTAGCATCATCATGTAGTTGACATAGTATTTGTGGCAAAGCCACCGTTCAAAATTCTTTCATACATGTCACTCTTGGTCCACTGCATATCCCGGTATACCGCCGGAGGCATTCATATAGAGTCATCTTTTGTTCTAGTATCAAGTTGTAATCATTGAGTTGTAAATAAATAGAAGTGTGATGATCATCATTTTCTAGAGCACTGTCTCAAGTGAGGAATAAAAAAAGAGAAAGGCCATAAAAAAGAGAAAGGCCATAAAAAAAGAGAAGGCCCAAAAAATGAGAGAAAAAGAGAGAAGGGACAATGTTACTATCATTTGCCACACTTGTGCTTCAAAGTAGCACCTTAATCTTCATGATAGAGAGTCTCTTGTTTTGTCTCTTTCATATACTAGTGGGAATTTTTCATTATAGAACTTGGCTTGTATATTCCAACAATGGGCCTCCTCAAGTGCCCTAGGTCTTCGTGAGCAAGCAAGTTGGATGCACACCCACTAGTTTCTTTTGTTGAGCTTTCATACATTTATAGCTCTGGTGCATCTGTTGCATGGCAATCCCTACTCCTTGCATTAACATCAATCGGTGGGCATCTCCATAGCCCATTGATTAGCCTCGTTGGTGTGAGACTTTCTCCTTTTTTGTCTTCTCCACATAACCCCCCTCATTACATTCTATTCCACCCATAGTGCTATGTCCATGGCTCGCGCTCATATATTGCGTGAAAGTTTGTAGGTTTGAGATTACTAAAGTATGAAACAATTGCTTGTCTTGTCATCGGGGTTGTGCATGATGAGAGCATTCTTGTGTGACGAAAATGAAATATGACTAAACGATATGATTTTGTAGGGATGACTTTCTTTGGCCATGTTATTTTGAGAAGACATGATTGCTTAGTTAGTATGCTTGAAGTATTATTATTTTTATGTAAATATGAACTTTTGTCTTGAATCTTTCAGATCTGAATATTCATACCACAATTAAGAAGAATTACATTAAAATTATGCCAAGTAGCACTCTGCATCAAAAATTCTGTTTTTATCATTTACCTACTCGAGGACGAGCAGGAATTAAGCTTGGGGATGCTTGATACGTCTCCAACGTATCTATAATTTTTGATTGCTCCATGCTATATTATCTACTATTTTGGACATTATTGGGCTTTATTATCCACTTTTGTATTATTTTTGGCACTAACCTATTAACCGGAGGCCCAACCCAGAATTGTTGTTTTTTTTGCCTGTTTTAGGGTTTCGAAGAAAAGGAATATCAAACAGAGTCCAAACGGAATGAAACCTTCGGGAGCGTGATTTTCTCAACGAAAAAGACCCGGGAGACTTGGACCCTACGTCAAGAAAGGAAACAGGAGGCCACAAGGTAGGGGGTGCGCCTACCCCCCCCCCCCCCAGGCGCGCCCTCCACCCTCGTGGGCCCCCTGTTGCTCCACCGACGTACTCCTTCCTCCTATATATACCTACGTACCCCCAAACAATCATATACGGAGCCAAAACCCTAATTCCATCGTCGTAACTTTCTGTATCCATGAGATCCCATATTGGGGCCTGTTCCGGAGCTCCGCTGGAGGGGGCATCGATCACAGAGGGCTTCTACATCAACACCATAGCCCCTCCGATGAAGTGTGAGTAGTTTACTTCAGACCTACGGGTCCATAGTTAGTAGCTAGATAGCTTCTTCTCTCTTTTTGGATCTCAATACAATGTTCTCCCCCTCTCTTGTGGAGATCTATTCGATGTAATCTTCTTTTTGCGGTGTGTTTGTTGAGACCGATGAATTGTGGTTTTATGATCAAGTCTATCTATGAACAATATTTGAATCTTCTCTGAATTCTTTTATGTATGATTGGTTATCTTTGCAAGTCTCTTCAAATTATCAGTTTGGTTTGGCCTACTAGATTGATCTTTCTTGCAATGGGAGAAGTGCTTAGCTTTGGGTTCAATCTTGCGACAGTGACAGTAGGGGCCGCAAGGCACGTATTGTATTTTTGCCATCGAGGATAACAAGATGAGGTTTTCTTCATATTGCAGGAGTCTATCCCTCTACATCATGTCATCTTGCTTAAGGCGTTACTCTGTTTTTAACTTAATACTCTAGATCCATGCTACATAGCGGTCGATGAGTGGATTAATGGTAGTAGATGCAGGCAGGAGTCGGTCTACTTGTCTCGGTGGTGATGCCTATATACATGATCATACCTTGATATTCTCATAACTATGCTTAATTCTGTCAATTGCTCAACGGTAATTTGTTCACCTACCGTAGAATACTTATGCTCTTGAGAGAAGCCACTAGTGAAACCTATGGCCCCCGGGTCTATCTTCATCATATTAATCTCCTACTACTTAGTTATTTCCTTTATTATTTACCTTGCCTTTATTTTACTTTGCATCTTTATCATAAAAATGCCAAAAATATTATCTTATCATATTTACCAGATCTCACTCTCGTAAGTGGCCTTATAGGGATTGACAACCCCTATTTGCATTGGTTGCGAGGATTTATTTGTTTTGTGCAGGTGCATGGGACTCGCGCACAGCCTCCTACTAGATTGATACCTTGGTTCTCAAAAACCGAGGGAAATACTTACGCTACTTTGCTACATCATCCATTCCTCTTCGGGGAAAACCAACGCAGTGCTCAAGAGGTAGCAATTGCAGCTCATAATCGTCGCATCTAACGTAGGTATATATCAGGGGTTTGGTCTTCTAAAGGTCAATAAATCTTCAAAGTCGCCAAACTCTTCAAGTCTTGTTCATGTCTCCGATGGCTTCTTCCGATCGTGCTTGTCCTTCTCAAGTTCTTTTGCCAGATCATCTCTGTTGACGCAAAGTCTCTCGTGACGTCCTTTAATATTTCTAGAGTCGCGTTCCAAACTTCTGGGTTTCAACATCCTTGGCATGAACCATGGTCCTACTATCCTTCAGTTCCTAACGAATATCCGGTATCTCAAGGTTTTGCTCCTCCAGCTTGGCTACTTTCAGCTTCTGGGTCCTGAGTTATTCTCAAAATGCTTCCTTATCAAATATGGCTTCCTGAAGGTCCATCTTAAAATTCTTGATGTAATACTCCAGATCCTGGCGATACACCAGATAAGGTTAAAACTTCATCTTTTGCTGATAAGTGCTCCATTAGCCCTTTTGTCATCCATTACTTCCGAAGAAATGCATGCTTAACTCAGCACGCTGACCATAGCATAAGCGGGCGATAACATCATGGATAGTCATGTTTATGCCCATGTCATTGCCATGAGCTAATCATTCCATAGTTGATATCTCTTCTGTTAGGCTTTTCTTGACAAAAGTTTGAGTTTTAACGCTCCATGCTCCGGTCTTTCTCCTACACACCTTGATCTCGAGTATTGACGGCTTCAATAGTCTGACAAGTTCCATAAGGGTAGCCTTCCTAGGTCATACCAATCTGGAAATTCTTCAGAGCCTTCAATTATCCTAGTCTTCAGAGTCTTCAACCGTTGTAGTTCCATTATTATAATGCTCGGTAAAATCCTCTTCATTCCAAAGTGGTCTTAGCTATCCGATATCTTGTACTTCTTGGAGTGGTCTCATCAGTCTAATCTTCGTGTGGTCAAAAGGGGAAAGGGGTATAGTCTAACTAAAAGGGAATATTTGATAAAGCTCAGAAAAGAAGAGAGGTAAAAGATCTATTTGAAAAAAAAGTTTTAGAGAAAAATCTTTCCTATGGGCTTGCCAGTTTCTAGGGGTCACGTCCTATAGTCAACATGTGATCTGATACCATCTTGTAGCGACCCGACCCGAATGGATCAAGTCTCTGTGCTTAAGTGTCATCCCTGGACCGGTATGCTGACACACAGAGTACTCGAGGATTTATAACAGAGGTAAATCACATGTATAAAGTAACATAAGTACTATTATCTCAATCCATATAGCGGAAGTAAGAACAAAGTTGTGGATTCCCATCAACACCAACGACAAAGTTGTGTGTAGACATCATAACCCTAACGTATCACTTACTCGTTGTAAGAATCATGCAACATGAGATGTTGCAGCCATGTAGGTCAGTAGATTGAATGTACTGGCAATTTCACACTATAGAGCAATGCTGAATAATGGCTATCACTACATGCATATTTGGCTGGTGGAGGCTCTAAGTTTAATTTTGCATAAAGCTAATTTTTCCCTACAACAAAGGAATATATTTTATTTAACTACAAAGTTGGATCGAAAACATTGAGAAGGTAACCCCAACTCAATCCCAATTAAAAGTTAATAACCCGACCAAATTAATTAAGTAAAGTGATGAGATCAACATAATAATTCAAGCACCAGATACTCAAGATGTCCATAACCGGGGACACCGCAAATCATGATTAATTTGTACACTCTGCAGAGGTTTGCGCACTTTCCCCACAAGACTCGATCTCCTCCATTAAATTTCTCGCACTGCATGATGTTTGAGAAATGGATGACCGAGATACAGTCTTTCAGAAGCATTAACTCTTTACAACAGGTAGACCGTACCACCTACATCCCCTACATCTGCTAGTCTACCACTGAAAGATGTCACACAACATACTCAACTATGCCAGAGCCCATAATGTCTTATGGCTGCACACGGAAGTTTCCAGCATGAATAACATTATGATCCCTTTGAGCCTGGGTGGCATTCCAATAGGATGATCACATAGATACCCCGGGATCTCCTAGGACAACACTAGATTCCCCAGGTGTTCGGGCAAGCCACTGGTATCCCCAGGGTGCCCCAACGAATCCACCCAGACGTGTATTAAAGTAGCCACCTTAAGTTTCCCTTAGTGAATATAACTCTCGCAACTTCCATGAATCTCACATATCAATCCGTGTCTACGAGCATAGCAAAGCAATAAAAGCATAACGTATAAACCCAAGGTTGAAATGAAGGGCAATAGGTTCCTACCTCATCAAATACTTCCCAATACCCACATGTTATCAAAACCTACTCATGCAATGTTTGAGGGTAAGACTAATGCATAAAAACTGGGTATGAAAAGTATGATCAAAGTGTGAACTTGCCTTGTACTGTTGATGAAGATTCTTCGCACTCATAACTCGTCAAACTCCAATCAATCTATCTTAAGCAAGCAATTGCATACATAAGCACTCATGCAAAAGAATTGAAGAAAAGATCTCAAAAAACTTCGAAAACAAGCAATTAACTCTTGCAACAAAAAACAATTTCTAACAGTACCAAAATTAGGTGAATTTGGTCTTATCAGAAAGTTTCGGTCAAGAGCTTCAATTTGCAAAAAGAATCAACTAAATCGGAGTTACAGAACTCAAGTTATAATCAAAAAAAGTTTTAATATGAATCTAAACAAATTTCAAAATTTCAAAAAGTTGATGTGACAGGTTCACTGGATAGGTGAAAACAAGACGAAACTATAGGCGCTGGTTTCATCTAATTTGGATGAACGGGTAAAAAGTTATGATTACGAAAGAAAAACAACTACGACTAAAAGAATTCTAGGTCTAATGTATAAATATAGAAACAAATTGATAATCTAATTATTCTACTGTACTAGTCTAATAAAATACGGAAGTATAAAAAGAAAATAAAGAAAGATACCTTTATAAGGTAGAGAAAAGACGACTTCGAAGAGAGGAGACAATTTCCAGAAGTCCCGCCGGAGAGGAGAAAAATATTTTTCTTTAATGAATCTTGTCAAAAAAAATTGATTTAACCCGAATTGGATGATTTTTGGAGGCTCTATGGGTCTATATTTATAAGTGAAAAAGAGGTTTAGGGGTCATAGTCGAGGCAATGTGGGACTAAACGTAGACGTAAAAAATAGGAAAGAGAAAAACGCACGGGCTAAAGTGTTCGGCCGGCCGGCGCACGCACGCATGCTACATTTCTTTTGAACTTTTTTTAGAAAAAGAAATATTTTTGAAAATAATATATTTTTTCTCCAAGCATAACCGGAAAAAAAATAACAGTTACGGGCCTGTTTGCGGACTATGTTGCGCACGTGGGCGACGGAGAGTTATAGGCCGCACGCGCAGTTTTTTTAAATAGAAACAGAAAAGGAAAAAACTGAATAATGAAAATAAAAACAAAATTTTTTATAGGAATATTATATATCAAAATTTTCAGAAAAAGATTTTCTATAACGTGAACATTTTTATAGCATCAAATAAAATCCACAAAAATTTACATAAAGCAAAGAGTCTGCTACAATAAAACCTCATAAAAATCATTTTTAAAAAATATCAAGATAATTTCAAATTTATTTCTCTCCTTTTTCTATTGTAAGGAATCATTTTACGCTAATTTCCATATATTTTATTTTTGGAGAAAAATAATATGAACAAAACCAAATAACTCCAAATTGAAAAGAAAAAAATATTCAAAGGGGCTTTAAATTCGATTCTTTTAAACTTACAGCTCATATTTCATATGTTTTGAAGAAGTCATTTTATCTTCTCTCATGAAAATCTTTGAGTTGCTTAAAGTTTCTGAATTTGAAATAGTTCCAAATGGAATTCAAATCTTTACAAAACCCTTTTCATTTATTTAAATGGAAGAAGTCATATCATCTTCACTCTAGGGTTTTGTGATGAAATGAATTTGAATTCATGGAGATCAGAATGCAAAAATGAAAGTTTGGGAAAGTCATTTTATTCCCTCTCATTTAACTTTCAAAAAGGTTTCAAATTTCACTCAATTTCACACGAGCAACCACACCACAATCAAACAAACAAATCAAAACTATTTATTTAATATAACATTCCAAAATTTAGAATTTTGGGATGTTACATTCGGAGTTGGAGTGATAACTTCTCTCGGAGTGATTGTCGGATTCCGAGCCGGATACCCATTCACCAACATGAGCTTGATGTCTTCCTTTTGTGTAGCTCCTTGATGACTTGTCATTCCTTTCCGAATCCTTGCTTCTCCGTGATGTTCTTCGTTCATAACGGTCATCTCTACTCCTTCTCTCTCTTGGAGGTGATTCTTCTCTTCTACTTCTCCTTTTGGGTGAATCTTCTCTTCTTTTGTAGGGGGGCATACACTCATTGGAGTAGTGCCTGGGTCTTCCACAATTGTAGCAATTTCATTCCCGACTCGAAGATCTTTTGTCATTGTATGACCTTGACTTGGAACTTCTTTCCTTGCTTCTACTCTTGTAGAACTTGTTGAAGTTCTTCACCATTAGGCTCAATTCTTCATTGAAGTCTAGTTTCTCACTTGATGATGTAGGAGCATCACATGAGGCTTTGTAAGCACCACTTGACTTGTTGTGAAGCTCTTCCTTATCCTTGAGTGACATCTCATGAGCAACAATTATTCCAATGACTTCTGTTGGCTTGAGATCTTTGTAGTTGGGAATCATTTGGATCAATGTGCACACGGTATCATATTTTCCATCCAAGGCTCTTAGGGTCTTCTTGATGATGAATCTATTAGTCATCTCTTCACTTCCTAAGCCGGCAATCTCATTTGTGATGAGAGCAAGCCTAGAGTACATTTCGGTGACACCTTCACCATCCTTAATTTTGAACTTGTCAAGTTGACTTTGAAGCGCATCCAATTTGGATTACTTGACGATGTAGGTACCCTCGCGCATATCAATCAAAGTATCCCAAATTTCCTTTACATTCTCAAGATGGCTGATTTTGTTGAATTCTTTGGGGCACAATCCGTTGAAGAGGATATCGCAAGCTTGAGCGTTGTATTGCAGCATCTTCAACTCTTCTGCGCTAGCTTCATGGTTTGGTTCTCTCCCATCAAAGAATTCACCTTGCAAGCCAATACACACAATAGCCCAAACGGTGGGGTTATGTCCAAGAATATGCATTTTCATCTTATGCTTCCAACTAACAAAATTAGTACCATCAAAGTAAGGACCTCTACGATGGTAATTAACCTCGCTAGACGCCATACTCTCCTAGGTTGTGAAACCAACGCTGTGATCACCAAAGCTATGGAAATCAAGGAAAATGGAGACCAAAGCTCTGATACCACTTGTAGGGTCAAAAGTATGTCTAGAGGGGGGTGATTAGACTACTTGACAAAATAAAAATCTAGCATTTTCCCAGTTTTAAGTCTTGACAGATTTTAGAAACTTAGCACAAGTCAAGCAATCAACCTACACATGCAAGTCTAAGAGTATAGGAGGGGAATGTAAAACATTTGCATATGAAGGTAAAGGGGGGAGTTTGGAGGGAGCAAACACAATGTAGACACAGAGATTATTGGCGTGGTTCCGATAGGTGGTGCTATCGTACATCCACATTGATGGAGACTTCAACCCATGAAGGGTAACGGTTGTGCGAGTCCATGGAGGGCTCCACCCTCGAAGGGTCCACGAAGAAGCTACCTTGTCTATCCCACCATGGCCATCTCCCACGAAGGACTTGCCTCGCTAGGGTAGATCTTCATGAACTAGGTGATCTCCTTGTCTGTACAAACTCCTTGGTTCAACTCCACAATCTTGACGGAGGCACCCAAGTGACACCTAACCAATCTAGGAAACACCACTCTCCAAAAGGTAATAGATGATGTGTTGATGATGAACTCCTTGCTCTTGTGCTTCAAATGATAATCTCGCCAACACTCAACTCTCTCTCTCATAGATTTGGATTTGGTGGAAAGATGATTTGAGTGGAAAGCAACTTGGGGAAGGCTAGAGATCAAGATTCATATGGTTGGAATGGAATATCTTGGTCTCAACACGTGACTAGGTGGTTCTCTCTCAAAAAATGTATGATGAAAGTGTAGGCACGTTCTGATGGCTCTCCTTACTAATGAAGGACGGGTGGAGGGGTATAGATAGCCTCCACACAAAGTCTAACCGTTACAGACAATTTACCAAACTCGGTGGGACCGAATCAGAAAACTCGGTCAGATTGATTCAGTTCAAAATGTGAACGTTAGGCTTTTCAGTGGGATCGACATGTCAACTCGGTGGGACCGATTCCATCAGGGTTAGGGCATAACGTAATCTCGGTGAGACCGATTCCACAAACTCGGTAGGACCAAATTTTGTAATAAGCTAACCAGAGAGTTGGTCAGGCAAACTCGATGGGACCGATTCACTCATTTCAGTGAGACCGAAATGTTACGAAAGGGAAATACAGAGTTTGCATTGCGAACTCGGTGGGACTGATCGCTCATCTCGGTTGGGCCGAAACGTTACAACGGGAAACAAAGAGTTTGCAATCCCATCTCGGTGAGACGAGATCCCTATCGGTGAGACCGAAATGACTAGGGTTTCTGGCGGTGGCTATGTCAAGTGAACTCGGTGGCGCCGGATAGAACATTTCGGTGGGGCCGAGTTTGACTTTTGGTTTGGGACATATGTGGATATGAGAAAGTGGTTGAAGGTTTTTGGAGCATATCACTAAGCATTTTCAGCAAGTAAGCCATTAAGCAACACCTCATCCCCTTTTAATAGTAATGGCTTTTCCTATGGACTCAATGTGATCTTGGATCACTAAAATGGAAATGTAGAGTCTTGAGATTGAGCCAATGTGTGTCCTTAACATTTTGAGGGGTACACATTCCTAATCCATGCCATGCCAATCATTAAACTTTATGAAATGATTATCTTGAAATAGTATTAGTTCAATGATCTATGTGTTGTTAGTAATTACCAAAACCACCCAAGGATAGTTGCACTTTCAGTATGAACTCCTTGAATATCCATGATGCTAACGATATGCAAAGCCATAAGCTTGGAGATGCTATGTTTGATGAAGATGATGTTTTTAGTCCCCCAAGATTTGATGTGCAAATTTGTTATAATGATTGCATGCCTCCTATTTATGATTATTATAATTATGAAAGTGGATTTGGAGAGGTCATGACTTTATTTAGTGTTGAATCCACCATTTTGGATGAGGCCTCAATTGACTAGGATAACAAAGTTGCTATCTATGATGATTATGATGTTGACATGTATTCTATAAAGAATAATGATAACCATGAAACTTGTCATCATGATTTTAATTTTCACTCTCATGATAGTTATTTTGTTGAGTTTGCTCCCACTACTATTGATGAGAAGAAATTTGCTTATGTGGAGAGTAATGAGTTTTCTATGCTTTTGTGTCATGAAAAGAATGCTTTATGTGATGGTTATATTGTTGAATTTCTTCATGATGCTACTGAAAATTATTATGAGGGAGGAACTTATGCTTGTAGGAATTGCAATAATATCAAGTTTCCTCTCTATGTGTTGAAAGTTCTGAAGTTATGCTTATTTTGCCTTCCTATGTAGTTGATTCTTGTTCCCATAAGTTGTTTGCTCACAAAATCCCTATGCATAGGAAGTGGGTTAGACTTAATGTGCTAGTCATATGCTTCATGATGCTTTCTTTGTGTTTCAATTCTTATCTTTTATGCGAGCATCATTGAACTCATCATGCCTAGCTAAAAAGGCATTAAAGAAAAGAGCTTGTTGGGAGACAACCCAACATTTCCCCCAACTGTTTTTATGTGTTCACATGATTATGCTACTGTATTAATCATTTTTATTGCTTTTGTTTCAATAAAGTGGCAAGTAAAGCCTTTGGGATAGCGTGGAGGATAGTTGACTTGATTCTGTCCAAAAACAGAAACTTTTGCGCTCATTCTAGGAATTTTGAAAATTCATTGGAATGTTCTTTTGAAATGAATTTTTTACATGTGGTAGATATACAAATTACCTACATTTTCCTAATTTTTAAGAATTTTTGGAGTAGCAGAAGTATGGTTGGAGTACAGATTACTACAGACTACTCTGTTTTTGACAGATTTTGTTTTCAATGGATAGTTTGATTGTTTTCTAGTTTCTATGGCTTATATTGCTCAATATAATTTGTGGAAATGATATACTACAGTAGACGTTGTGTGGAAACAATTATGAATCTTGCCTTGACTATACCAAAGTGAAATGGTTTGCTCTTTATCATACTAACCTATCTCACGAAGTTCCATTAAGTTTTGTGTGATTAAAGTTTTCAAGTTTTGGGTGAGATGTCGATATGAGGAGAATAAGGAGTGAGAAGACCCTAATATGGGGATGCCCAACGCACCACAAGTTAATATACAAGGAAGATCCAAGCAACTAAGCTTGGGGATGCCCTGGAAGGCATCCCCTCTTTCGTCTCCAACATTATCGGTAACCATACTTGAGGCTATATTTTTATTTGTCACATGATATGAGTTTGGCTTGGAGCATCATTTTATTTTGTTTCTATTTGATTTATGTTATTTAGAATAATGGTTTGCATATTTTGTTTCAATAAAAGTGCCAAGGATAGCTTTCCACATGCTTATTTTGCAAGCATATGAGTTGCTGTTTCAAAACAGAAAGTTTATCGCTGTTGCAAAAATTCCCGAGAAAATTCAGAATGTGATAAGATGTTGAAACTTTTTGCTCAATAAGCTATGGTAAATTTTCTAAAGTGTGTTAAAGTTTTAGAATTTTTGGAGTTATATAAGTATGAATGTTCTTGCATTCTTTACAGACTGTAGTGTTTTGACAGATTGCTGTTATGTTTGCATTGTTTACATATGTTTGCTTGTTTAATGATTCTATTTGAGAATAGGACTATTAAATATGCAGAGGCATTTAGTATACAATGTTGAATAATAATTTTAGTGATTTTCTACAGTAGAGAATGATAAGGTTATTGCATTGATTTATACTAACTTATCTCACAAGTTCTTGTTGAGTTTTGTGTGGATGAAGTTTTTCAGATTTAGGGAAACCATGATATGAAAGGAATTAAGGAGACATAAAAGTTCAAGCTTGGGGATGCCCAAGGCATCCCAAGATAATATTTCAAGAAGTCTCAGGCATCTAATCTTGTGGATGCCCCGGTAGGCATCCCACCTTTCTTCATCAACAATTATCGGTTAGTATTGGTTGAGCCTAAGTTTTTGCTTCTTCACATGAGTTGTGCTATTATTGGATTGTCATTTTATTTTGCTTTGCTTCCTTTTTTAATAAAATACTTAAATATGAAAGTTTTTAAATAAGAGAGAGTCCACAATTAGCTACCTATTTACTTAACTACTCGCTTGATCTTTAGTTATATCTTTTTGGAGTAGCTTGTCATTTACTGTTGTACTTCACTTATAACCTATGAGTAAATTGTTGAATGAATTGAATATCATGAAGTTGAAATTATATCATGCCTAGTGGTAGCTTCACATTGGGTTTAGAAAGTGAAATCTTTTGAAGCTTGACAATCACAATATTGGCCATACAAGTAATTCATGAATGATTAGTAGAAGGAAGAGAACTTTTACATGCAAATATATTATCTTGGACATCTTCTATGATTGTGAATACCCATTAATTATTTTCAAACTTGAGCAAATTAGTTGAAGTTGGACAAGGAAGACAACTTAATGAGTTATGGTTGTGTATATTTGCATAGAAGTTATATTGTCATGGATCCTCCAACATGTGGTGTTTGCCTAGGATCTTTTGCTAGACAAAAATTCGTACTAAGTAGAGATACTACTTGTGCATCCAAAAACCCTTAAACCCAGTTTCTTGCCATGAGTGTCCACCATACCTACCTATGGATTGAATAAGATCCTTCAAGTAAGTTGTCATCGGTGCATAAAGCAATAAAAATTGCTCCTAAATATTTTTGATCTTTTATTGTAAGGAAAAATTGACATTGTAAGAACTTGCGATGCCAAAGTAATAAAAGCGACGGAATACATAATAAAGGTTCTATCATAAGGGGCAATATAACACGACGTTCCTTTGCATTAAGAGTTTGTGCATCCAAAAATTAAAAGCGCATGACAACTTCTGCTTCCCTTTGCGAAGGGCCTACCTTTTACTTTTTAGTATTTTCTTTTATGCAAGAGTCAATAGTATGCATTCCCATTTCAACCTCAGTTACTCTCTAGTTAGCAAGCATCATGTGGTGGGGAAAGATCTAGGCACATATGACCAGTCAAATATATTTGATCATGATTTATTATTGTTGACAATTATCTCTGTGATAAATGAGTTGGGAGGCAAAATATTAAGCCCCTATCTTTCTCTATGTTCAATGGATTCCATTTGTTCTAAGAATATGCTTTGAGTAGTAGAAATCATGGAAGAATATATGATGATTGAGTATGTGGAGGTCTTACTTAGACTCTGTTGAATAAGTTGAATTGCAATTGTTTGGTGACTAAGAATATAGGTTGTTGAGTTTCAAGAGAATTCATTGTTTGAACCTTAACACGTGAATTGGTTACTACTTTGTCATGATGAGTTTTATGAGAACGAGTTTCTGTTATGATGCTAGGAAACATGATTGAAATTATCATTGATCAAACTTATGCACTATGCTAGCATTCACAGTTCATAAATTATTTCTTTTATCATTTACCTACTCGAGGACGAGTAGGAATTAAGTTTGGGGATGCTGATACGTCTCCAATGTATCTACAATTTATGAAGTATTTATGACATCTTTACAACAATTTTATATGGTTTTGGTATGATTTGCATGGAACTAACCTGGACTGACGTTGTTTTCAGCAGAACTACCATGGTGTTGTTTTTCTGCAGAAATAAAAGTTCTCCAAATGAGCTGAAACTTTTTGACGATTTGTTTGGAACAAAATAGACCCCTGAAGCTTCGTGGAAGGACCAGAAGGTGAAGGACTAGGGCACAAGACACCCTGGCGCACCCCGGTGGGTTGTGCTCACCTCGAGGCCCATCTTCGCGTGAAACCGACGCCAAAAAATCCTATAAATAGAGAAACCATCAGAAATAACCCTAGATCAGAAGTTCCGCCACTGCAAGCCATTGTAGCCACGAAATACCAATCTAGACCCCGTTTCGGTACCCTGCCGGAGGGGGAAATCATCACCGGTGGCCATCTTCATCATCCCGGCGGCCACCATGATGAGGAGCGAGTAGTCCACCCTCGGTGCTGAGGGTTTGTACTAGAAGCTATGTGTTTAATCTCTCTCTTTCTCTCTCTCTCTCTTGTTCTCTCTCTCTCTCTCTTTCTCTTGTTCTCTCTCTCTCTCTCATGTTCTTGATGTATCACTGGCCTTGTTAATATAGTTGGATCATATGGTGTTTCTCCCTCTCTATCTTGTTGTGATGAATTGAGTTTTCCCTTTAAGATTTTGTTTTATTGGATTGAATATTTTTATGGATTTGAGAGCACTTGATATATGTCTTGCATAAGAATACCCATGGTGGCAATGGGGTATTATATTGATTCACTTGATATATGTTTTGGCACTCAACTCGCGGATTCCTAAGGTGACATTGGGGTAATCTATGCATAGGGGTTGATGCACGTTTTCGTCCTTGTTTCTCCGGTAGAAATCTTGGGGCACTCTTTGAGGTTCTTTGTGTTCGATCGAGTATTATGAATCTGAATTTTTTTGATGCGTATCGTATAATTAACTCATGGATACTTGTGGTGACATTAGAGTATCTAGGTGACATTAGAGTTGGTTGATATGTATCATATGGTGTTATTTTAGTACGAACTCTTGGATAGATCGAATGGAAAGAATAACTTTGCGTTATTTTAGTATGAACTCTTGAATAGATCGAACGGAAAGAATAACTTTAAGCTGGTTTCGTACCCTACAAAAAATTTCTTTTTATGTTCTCCGCTAGATAAGAACTTTGGAGTGATTCTTCATCACACTTGAGGGATGGTTATATGATCCCATTAGATTAGCATTGTTGAGAGATTGCACTAGCGAAAGTACAGACCCTAGGCCTCATTTTCAAGCATTGCAATACCATTTGTGCTCACTTTTGTTACTTGCTACCATGCTGTTTTTATTGTTACTATTACAAAAATCAATATCTACTATCATTACTACACTTGTATCACCATCTCTTCACCAAACTAGTGCACCTATACAATTTACCATTGTAGTTGGTGTGTTGGGGACACAAGAGACTTTTTATTATTTGGTTGCAGGGTTGTTTGAGAGAGACCATCTTCATCATACACCTCCCACGGATTGATAAACGTTAGGTCATCCACTTGAGGAAAAATTGCTACTGTCCTACAAGACTCTGCGCTTGGAGACCCAACACAAGTCTACAAGAACAAGTTGTGTAGTGGACATCATTCTCTCATACATGTACGCGCGTGTGTGCGAGGCATTGCGCTCTAACTAAACCTGAGTGAGGCGTTGGGCTCTAACTGAACCTGAGCGATTGCACTAGCTACGTTACTGAACCTCGACCGATCCCTTGTTGTTAACTAAACAAGATCGAGGGATTCCTTCGCTACTGCAGCTAACTGAAGCCAATCGAACCTGCTGCCTCTTGATGAACAGTGAACGTGGGGGTTGGTTGAATGATTCGAGACGTACATGGTTGGGGTTGGATGAACAGTTCCCGGTGGGGGTTGGATGAACAGGACTTCGTGGTAGTAGTAGGCAGTTACCGCTGGATGAACAGGACCCTGATCGAGGAGGCCGGTGGAGGGTGGATGAACAGGACCCCGTGGAGGCTCCATGAACAGTAGCCGGTGGAGCTTTGATGAACAGGACCCAGTGGAGGGCTGGTTGAATAGTAGTCGGTGGAGGCTGGATGAACATGACCCCGTGGATGAACAGCAGCTGGTGGAGGCTGGAGGAAGTCGGCGGTGGATGAACAGTAGCAGGTGGAGGCCGGAGGAAGTCGACGGTGGATAAAGAGTAGTAGGTGGAGGCTGGAGCGAGGCAGTAGACGGTGGATGAACAGGACCCTGTTTCGACCGTAGGCGCTCCAACACAAGTCCGTTTCCTCCGTTTTGCCGTACGCCACACCCCTGCGATCAACAGGACCCTGTTTCGACCGTACGCGGTCAAACACAAGTCTGTTTCCTCTGTTTTGCGGTACGCCAGACCCTAACCGATGAATAGGACCTTGTTTCGACCGTGCGCGGTCGAACACAAGTCCGTTTTCTCCGTTTTGCGGTACACCATACCCTTCCCGATGAACAGATCCCGTTTTCACCGTACGCGGTCGAACAGACGGCCCGTTTCCTTCGTTCTGCGGTATGCCAGACCTTGTTTCGGTTGTTCCGTCGAAGTCGGTAGGCTCCCGATGGACACGACGTATTTCGTTGCCTCCCGATGAAAATGACGCATTCTGTTTCCTCCCCATGAACATGATGCAGTTTCTCCGTTCTGACCCTGCCGGTTGGCTACCGATGAACAGGACGCCATTGTTGTCGTCCATTGCCTATCCATGTACACAAGCCCTGGTCGTACAAACGCGTGATTAGGCGTTCGAGACCCCGCCCATATGTACGTACATGTTCGTATTTTTTTGGCATCTAGCTGTATGTACGTGTACATGGTATTGACTGGACTGCCTGAACTGCTACACCGGGGGCTCTACTACTACACGTGTCGTTGCTTGCTCGACCACGGTTCATCATTGAAGAGAGACCAACTGACCAATATGTACGTACACGTTCATGACAAGAATGACAACACTACGTACACTTCGACCAAGTGGGTCCCGACTGTCAGGGAGGATAAGGAGGCACTTCCTTGCATGCAAAGTTACTGATGGTGGGTCCTAGCGGTCAGGGGGGAGAATCATTTTTTGTGCCCATAATATGGACGCACTTCCTTGCATGCGAAGATGTAGCTGGTAGGTCCCAGCTGTCAGGGGGGAAACTTTTTTCGCAAAATAAAGAGTCCCTTCTGGTGGGTCCCCACTGTCAGGTGGAGGGATAATTATTTTACACGTAATAAGGAGGCACTTCCTTGCTGCGGCCGTGGACCCAGCTCTCAGCCTCTCCACGTATAGTCCTCTTCTGATGGAAGTCGTTCCTTGACCATGTTGACCACGCCACGCCGAGAGCACCAAGGCGGTGGACAACAGCGAGGCTTGGAAGGGGATAACACGGAGCTGGGGAAGACACGGCAGTGAATACCCACATGAAGAGGAGTACGAGGGTTGACTGGTTTGGCTGCGGTCTGACGCTACCATCGCTGCAGAATAACACGGGTTGTGGGTGAGTAGACAGTAGAGGGATGGCCTAGCCAGCAATGGGAGTAGGGTAGGTGGTGAGGCCTGCGCGGCAGCACAGCCGGCCACAAGAGGTAGGAGCAGGCGGTCTCGTCACCGCTGGTTTGGGCTGCTGGTGCAAGAAGAGCAGCGATTGAAGAAGTAAAAGGACCGTTCGATTAAAACCCAATGGTCACTGCTGCTAGAATCGTTTGTTGACTAAGTTGACAAAGCCCTACGTACGCATCAACTTAGTAGGCCCACAGGTCAGCCTCCGAACTGGTGCGCCCTAGATGTCAGTGGGAGGAATCATTTTTCGCATAATAAGGAGGCAGTTGCTTGCGTGCGGCCATGGACCATGGGGGTCCCTATTGGCAGCCTCTCCACGTACATCCCTATTTTGATGGTTGTCGTTTGTTTAATGTTGAGCACGCCGTGCCTAGAGCACCAATGCGGTGGAAGACGGTGAGGCCTAGGAATGGAATGACCCGGAGCGCGCGAAGACACAACAGTGGATGCCCACGTTGAGGAGAGTATGACGGTTGACTGGTTCGGCTGCGGCGTCAGGCTACCATCACCAGAGAATAATAGGAGGTGCGGGTGGGTAGAGGGGTGGCTAGGCCAACGAAGGGAGTAGGGTGGGCCAGTGAATCCTATGTGGCATCACAGTCGGCCACAAGAGGAGGGAGCAGGCAGTCCCGCCGGCGCTGGTTTAGGCGGCTGGAGCAGGAAGATCAGAGATTGAAGAAGCACATCGGCCGTTGGATGGACATCCAACAGTCACTTCTGCTAGAATCGTGTGTTTACTGACAAAGCCTTGCGTCAACAAGTCCGGCTCAAAATTTGTGGTGTGTACAACCCATTTGCTATTATTTTTATAATTTACTACCCATTTGCTAATTCATATGGAATTTATTGCAGCCCATTTTCAATTTTTAGAATTGCTGCCCATTTTCTGGTCAGTGCGAGGGTTAAAAATTTGAACTAAAAAATGTGCGAAATTTCTAAAATTCGTATATTTTTGTTGGGGGACAAAATATACTTAATCCAAAAATTAGTAGCCATACTAAAACAAATTTAAAAATAAAGTAGTACTATGTCATGTTAAAATCCAATGAAATATAAAATATCAGTGAAGAACAAAAACAAAAAACGAAACTAATTGCCCATTTAGTATATTTTTTTTGGAATTTTCAACCCCTTTCATATTACTTTTAAGATATACTGACCATACTCTTGGCCAGGCCGGAATGCATCCCTCCTCGTCTTGAAAGATTTGCAGTCCAGTAAGTCAGAGAAAACAAATAGGCCTAGCTTGGGTATTCTTCAAAAAGAAATAGTGGGCTACCTATTTTCCCAAAGAAAAAACTGTTGGGCTGGTCATGTTGTTAGATGGGCCACAAAGACCGCACAACCAAGTTTATAGCTTGCTCCTCCGAACAAATCCTAAAAAAAGTTGTGCAATTCTTTCATTAATTGACTATACGTTGACAATGATGTGGGTCTTAGATATCAGCAGGGTGGATTAGAGTAAAAAACGAGGTGTGCATCTGAGTAGTAAAAGAGGTGTTTGGTTGTGTTTGGGAGTGGACTTGGTGGGTCCGTACTGTCATACTCACAACTACAGTCCTCTCGCAATTCACTACGTTGACAAGGCCGGACGGCGGCGGCGTGGCGAGCGCACCAAGGCGGAGGATAAAGTGGTGTGCCAATGTGTTGGGATGGGTTGGGCATTCTTATCGAATAATAATAATGGACTAGAACTATATACGACATTAACAACAATTTGCATGGGTCAGCTGGTTGCATGAAGAAAATGGTGGAATAAAAAAGGCCAGTCGCTATCTTTGCCTCAGAATAATATCGACTGAATGTAATGACACTCTCATAGGACATAATATCCTCCTGTTAAAATTTGACTTTTCAAATCGTGAATTTAAAGAACTGGTGCATGAGCATTTAGCTTCATTTATTTACTTATTTATGTTTAGGGGACCATGAGCTTGTACCTGGGCCAGATTTATGTGAGAGCCTCCCTTCTAGTTAATTATGGGCTCCTCTACTAGGCCTTCATCAGTGGGATGCATGTTATCGACGAGTGGAAAATGTGTTCCGTACCAAAAATAGTATGCGCTACGTACGGTACGGGGCACTAAAGGATCGGACCATGCAATGACTTCCAAAACATTGTGTTTGTCATTCTAACAATACATTTATTCAACCAATAGACGAAATATACTACTGATTGTACATTAAAAACAGCAGCAGCAGCAACCAGGGTTGGGGGTGCAACAGAAGCAGTAAGCAGGCCAGATGAGTAAAGACGCAGCTCTCTCTTTCAAACCAAACATCAACCATCATTACAAAAGGGCTACCAAAAAATAACAAGTGTATGCATCAAACTAAATAAAGATCCTACTACACCACGTGTATGCATCTAACTAACTGGCTCAGTTAGACGTTACTATTTATTAAGCTGTGGAGATTGGCTAACGGATTGAACCAGATGGGTGCCTGATGGGGGATACCCCAGCCAGCAGGTCAAAGTCTGATACTTGCGACCCTCTCTCCTATTTTGGGCTGCAGAACATGGCGGCACATATCAGGGTATGGTGCATGGAGAGACGCATGGTACGTTGTGTACACACAATTTTTCCTAATGAATGAAACCACACTGCCATCATGATCCTTGTTGTTGGTTATCTCCTGGTTAATCGGATAATTCAGTCTGAGAAACAGAGAGCGTGTACCAAGGCTATTTACCAGCCTCCAGTCAAAAATTCCTGAAGGCCCAGAGAAGCTGGGATCCTGCTCAAAGAGCTTGCAGTGACTGTGATTGTATCCCGCGAAACAACATATCCGGTACGTGCGAATGGTCAACAATCGTTCACTGTCGTCCGATCGAGCGAGGAACCACCTACAACTGCCATGTCGCTTTTCTATGAAAGGTTCTGGGATTAGGAAGGGTAGGGACACTAGGCGTCCTACAACATCATATCAAGTTGGAGTCAAATAAAAATGGGCTCGTACTGTAGTCATTCTTAAGAACAACATTTTATGAGCATGAATATTTTTTAGTAAATGTTGACAGTAGTATAAGCAAGCCCTCATGATATCATAGGAAAGTAACATACTGCTATAACAGCCGTTTGTAGCGATGACTGGAGTAGGCCAGCAATACATTCAGCCATAGAAGGAGTCCACAGCGTAAATGAAGCCCTTGTGTTCAATGGCATTAGAGAACCATGGAGGATGTATGATCCTGCGATGGATATGCAGATTTATCCACTTGCCGCAGTGACTTGTCAAATAGGCGAGACCGCGGTTGAAGAATGCAATTAGCCTGAAGTCTTTATAATTTACAGGTCTTGTGGGCACTTGGAAGATTACAACCTTGAGGAAATCAAAATTGGTATCATGTTGGCTACTATAAGATTCCGAGTATTTTGGGTCGTGGTGCCAAAGCAGTGTCATGTTAATCAAAGGAAGGGGGATCAATCACTGGGTGTAGACCTCCATGAGCATCTAGTTACCGCGACTGTCGACGAGCACCATCCAAGACGTGTTCATGCCGACCCAGTACATAACATTAATGTAATTGAGGGTGACGGGAATCAAATCGCAGTCGAGGGGGTTGATGCTTGCCGCCCTATGATCATTATGCTGCGTGACATGTCATTTCTGAAGATCAGCCGGCATCAGCAAGCAAGGAGCTGGCTTAAAAAGCTCCGGCCTGAGGGCTTTGAGTAAGCGGTACAACCCGGATGAGCACGCGGCGAGTGGCATGGTACTGAGATTGTCCACACGCGAAACAATGAGCTTGATTACCTTTGTGTGGAGGGAATTCCAGCCACTCTTTCGGTAGATGCTGCTCGGTTCTACCATTGTTAGTGCTTGGGTTTCGGAAGAGGGAGGAGGCGCCTTAGCGGGGATGGAAGATTGGACGATTATGTGCGGACGAAGATGGAGGAGCGAATATGTGCTCCGGGAAGTGGACAGGTGATGATGACAACAACATGCCGCTTGACTTACAAGACACATCCCAGCAGCGTAGGGTCATATCAAAGCCAGAAAACTTGCTTGAGTGATCACTGAAAGGATCGAGAAGAGGTGTCTAGAGGGGGGTGATTAGACACTAAGTGCTGAAAGTTGCAGTTTTTAATTTCTTTAGGTTGAAGTGGAGTTTTGGCACAAGTTTAACAATCACAATACATATCAAGCAAGCATGCAAAGAGTATATGAGCAGCGGAAAATAAAGCATGCAACTTGCAAGAATGTAAAGAGATGGGATTGGAGTTGCAAATGCAATTTGGAGACACAGAGATTTTGGAGACGTGGTTCCAATAGGTGGTGCTATCGTACATCCACATTGATGGAGACTTCAACCCACGAAGGGTAACGGCTGCGCGAGTCCACGGAGGGCTCCACCCACGAAGGGTCCACGAAGAAGCAACCTTGTCTATCCCACCATGGCCATCGCCCACGAAGGACTTGCCTCACTAGCGGTAGATCTTCATGAAGTAGGCGATCTCCTTGTCCTTACAAACTCCTTCGTTCAACTCCACAATCTTGTCGGAGGCTCCCAAGTGACACCTAGCCAATCTAGGAGACACCACTCTCCAAGAAGTAACAAATGGTGTGTTGATGATGAACTCCTTGCTCTTGTGCTTCAAATGATAGTCTCCCCAACACTAAACTCTCTCTCACAGGATATTTGTTTGGTGGAAAGAAGATTTGAGTGGAAAGCAACTCGGGAGGGCTAGAGATCAAGATTCATATGGTAAGAATGGAATATCTTGGCCTCAACACGAGTGTAGGTGGTTCTCTCTCAGAAAAAGTAGGTTGGAAGTGTAGGTTTGTTCTGATGGCTCTCTCCACGAATGAAGAGGTGGTGGAGGGGTATATATAGCCTCCACACAAAATCTAACCGTTACACACAACTTGCCAATCTCGGTGGGACCGAGTTGTTAAACTCGGTCGGACCGATTCAGCAAAGCTAGTGACCATTAGGAGTTTCGGTGGGACCAACTGGATCAACTCGGTGGGACCGATGTGCTAGGGTTAGGGTGAATCCAAAACTCGGTTTGACCGATTACTCAAACTCGGTGGGACCGATTTGGGTAATAAGCAAAACAGAGAGTTGGCCAAGCAAACTCAGTGGGCCGATTGCATATCTCGGTGGGACCGAAAATATTGCAATAGGTAACAGAGAGTTTGCAATCCCATCTTGGTGAGACCGAGATCCCATCGGTGAGACCAAACTGATTAGGGTTTCTGGTAGTGGCTATGTCAACTGAACTCGGTGGCTCCGGATAGAAAGAATCGGTGGGGCCGAGTTGGATATTTGGTGTGGGACATATTTGGAAGTGAGAAAGTGGTTGAGGGCTTTGGAGCATATCACTAAGCACTTTGAGCAAGCAAGCCATTAAGCAACACCTCATCCCTTCTTAATAGTATTGGCTTTTCCTATAGACTCAATGTGATCTTGGATCACTGAAATAGAAAATGTAGAGCCTTGAGCTTGGAGCTTGAGCCAATTCTTTGTCCTTAGCATTTTGAAGGGGTTCCACATCCTCTAGTCCATGCCACTTCATTGTTGAACTTATCTGAAACATACTAGGTAAAAGTGTTAGTCCAACAAGAGATATGTTGACATTAATTACCAAAACCACCTAGGGAGCACTTGTGCTTTCAATCACAGTACTAGTAGTCCCTACAGTACCTACTACTATGCCCTAGTTTGCATATACTGGAGTAGGACTCTGCTCTACTATTAGCACCGGAGGAGTAGTATATTCTAAAATAGTTACAAACTTCAATGCCCGAGCATGGAACGACTACGAAGAGCCATCGGTGCTAACTCCAATCCCCAGCAAACGTTCACTAGGAGACATGGCAGTTGCAAACGCCTGCGATGCAGTTACAGTACATGTGTAAGGGTGGCGGTTTTGTCAAATACTATGGATTAAAAACAGACCACCGTCAGATGGAAATCTGACGGTTATGTGGGATTCGCCAGGATTGAGCTCGTGGCGAACAATCACTAGATATCATTACTAAAAAGGTTAAAAGACCCGGGGGTATAACTTGCACCGGCTAACCACTAACAATGATACTAACATAGTTGTAAAATGGTCACAGAACGTGTCTGCGTGGTGTTTGGAATTATATGCAAACTAGCAAGATGCCCGTGCATTGGGCGGAACATCAAGATGCATTTTTTTTACAAAACACCTGTTGTGATTGACCCATGCAAGAGTAATCCCATGTGTAAAAACTAATTATATCTCAAGAATTTTATCGGAAAAATGGTATCTCGAGAATTTCATCAAAAAATGATATCTCAAGAAAGATGAGAGATAAGGTGAGGAGGAGTGGGGCATGGTGGTGATTGGTGGTCGGACTGGGTGGAGGCATGGGGATGGACGGCGCCGGCAGTGGCCACCATGCCAGACTGTTCCAGAGACTTCCTTTTTTAATTGCTCAACAATGAGGTTGTGGGAGATAAGGATGAACGAGGCAAGGCCTTATCTGTAAATGTGGAGAGAGGTGCAGGTACCTTTTGTAAAATTGTCATAGTTTGCTTTCTATCCGTCAGATATAGATCGAACGGTCTATATTACAAGATGCCAGGCACACCATCATCACCAACTCAGCTTTTATAAGAGTAGAGACTAGGGAGTACTAGTAAGGACACCATATACTGCTTCGTGTGCTACTCCTGCGCTCCATTCGGCGGGTGCAACATCCCCTACAGCCACTCCCTCCTGCGCTCCATTCGGCGGATGCAACATCCCCTACAGCCACTCCCATTTCATGGACGGCTTGGTCGATACCTGCAAGGTGCCCTGTGTCTACAAGAGTTTCGGCTGCGGGAGGTACGTCGACCAGCACTCCCTGGCGGAGCATAGTTCCAGATGCGTGCACGTGCCTTGCTAGTGCTATGAGTGCACGTCGTTGATAACCTACAAGTATAGGGGGTCGCAACAGTTTTCGAGGGTAGAGTATTCAACCCAAATTTATTGATTCGACACAAGGGGATCCAAAGAATATTCTCAAGTATTAGCAGCTGAGTTGTCAATTCAACCACACCTGGAAACTTAATATCTGCAGCAAAGTATTTAGTAGCAAAGTAATATGATAGTAGCGGTAACGGTAGCAAAAGTAATAGTTTTGGTTTTTTAGTGATTATAACAGTAGCGACAGAAAAGTAAATAAACGAAGTACAATATGTGAAAAGCTCGTAGGCAATGGATCAATGATGGATAATTATGTCGGATGTGATTCCTCATGCAATAGTTATAACATAGGGTGACACAGAACTAGCTCCAGTTCATCAATGTACTGTAGGCATGTATTCCGAATATAGTCATACATGCTTATGGAAAAGAACTTGCATGACATCTTTTGTCTTACCCTCCCATGGCAGCGGGGTCCTATTGGAAACTAAGGGATATTAAGGCCTCCTTTTAATAGAGTACCGGACCAATGCATTAACACTGAGTGAATACATGAACTCCTCAAACTACGGTCATCACCGGTAAGTATCCCAATTATTGTCACTTCGGGGTTAACGGGTCATAACACATAATAGGTGACTATAGACTTGCAAGATAGGATCAAGAACTCACATATACTCATGAAAACATAATAGGTTCAGATGTGAAATCATGGCACTTGGGCCCTAGTGACAAGCATTAAGCATAGCAAAGTCATAGCAACATCAATCTCAGAACATAATGGATACTAGGGACCAAACCCTAACAAAACTAACTCGATTACATGATAAATCTCATCCAACCCATCACCGTCCAGCAAGCCTACGATGGAATTACTCACGCACAGCGGTGAGCATCACGAAATTGGTGATGGAGGAAGGTTCATGATGACGATGGCGGCGGATTACCCTCTCCGAAGCCCCGAACGGACTCCAGATCAACCCTCCCGAGAGAGATTAGGGCTTGGCGGCGGCTTCGTATCATAAAATTTTATGAATCCTTCTCTCTGATTTTTTTCTCCCCAAACGTGAATATATGGAGTTGGAGTTGAGGTCGGTGGAGCACCAGGGGGCCCACGAGGCAGGGGGCGCGCCCTGGGGTTAGGCGCGCCCCAACCCTCATGGACAGGGTGTGGGCCCCCTGGCCTTGATTATTTCGCCAATATTTTTTATATATTCCAAAAATATTCTCCATTGATTTTCAAGTCATTCCAAGAACTTTTATTTCTGCACAAAAATAACACCATGACAATTCTGCTGAAAACAACGTCAGTCTGGGTTAGTTCCATTCAAATCATGCAAGTTAGAGTCCAAAACAAGGGCAAAAGTGTTTGGAAAAGTAGATACGATGGAGATGTATCAACTCCCCCTAGTTTAAACCTTTGCTTGTCCTCAAGCAATTCAGTTGATAAACTGGATGTGATAAAGAAAAACTTTTACAAACTCTGTTTGCTCTTGTTGTTGTAAATATGTAAAGCCAGCATTCATGTTTTCAGCAAAGATTATGAACTAACCATATTCACAATAACATTTAGGTCTCATGTTTACTCATATCAATGACATAATCAATAGCGAGCAATAATAGTAAATCTCGGATGACAACACTTTCTCAAAACAATCATAATATGATATAACAAGATGGTATCTCGCTAGCCCTTTCTGAGACCACAAAACATAAATGCAGAGCACCCTTGAAGATCAAGGGCTGACTGGAAATTGTAATTCATGGTAAAGGAGATCTAGTCAAGTCATACTCAATGTAAACTAACAATAATACATGCAAATGACAGCGGTGCTCTCCAACTGGTGCTTTTTAATAAGAGGATGATAACTCAACATAAAAGTAAATAGATAGGCCCTTCGCAGAGGGATGCAGGGATTTGTAGAGGTGCTAGAGCTCGGTTTTGAAATAGAGATGAATAATATTTTGAGCGGTATACTTTCATTGTCAACATAACAACCGAGAGATCTCGATATCTTCCATGCTACACACATAATAGGCGGTTCCCAAGTAGAATGGTAAAGTTTATACTCCCCCACCACCAACAAGCATCAATCCATGGCTTGCCCGAAACAACGGGTGCCTCCAACTAACAACAATCCTGGGGGAGTTTTGTTTGCAATTATTTTGATTTGATTTGAGCATGGGACTGGGCATCCCGGTGACCAGCCTTTTTCTCGTGAGTGAGGAGCGGAGTCCACTCCTCTTGAGAATAACCCGCCTATCATGGAAGATACAGACAACCCTAGTTGATACATGAGCTATTTGAGTATACAAAACAGAACTTGATTTGAAGGTTTAGAGTTTGGCACATACAAATTTACTTGGAACGGAAGGTAGATACCGCACATAGGAAGGTACGGTGGACTCATATGGAATAACTTTTGGGGTTTATGGAGTTGGATGCACAAGCAGTATTCCCGCTTAGTACAAGTGAAGGCTAGAAAGAGACTGGGAAGCGACCAGCTAGAGAGCGACAACAGTCATGAACATGCATTAAAATTAACCAACATTGAATGCAAGCATGAGTAGGATATAATTCACCATGAACATAAATATCGTGGAGGCTATGTTGATTTTGTTTCAACTACATGCGTGAACATGTGCCAAGTCAAGCCACTCGAATTGTTCAAAGGAGGATACCACCCTATCATACCACCATCACAACCATTTTAATAGCATGTTGTCATGCAAGGTAAACCATTATAAACTCCTAGCAAATTAAGCATGCCATGGGCAACTATAATCTCTAATTGTCATTGCAAACATGTTTCATTCATAATAGGCTGAATCAGGAACGATGAACTAATCATATTTACAAAAACAAGAGAGGTCGAGTGTAACGCCCACGATGCGGCTATATCTCCCACGTGTCGAAGCACGACTTAGAGGCATAACCGCATTGTAAGCAATGTCGCAAGAGGGGTAAATCTTTACACATCCCATGTACTGAATAAGAAAAGAGGTACATAGTTGGCTTACAAACGCCACTTCACACAATACATGAAAGTAGCATTACAACATCCAGATACAATCAAGGTCCGACTACGGAACCAAAATAAAAGAAGACCACCCCTAATGCTACAGATCCCCGATCGCCCCGACTGGGCTCCACTACTGATCAACTGGAAATGAAACAACAGAGCGAACACGAACTTCATCGAGCTCCTCCTTGAGCTTGGTTGCGTCACCTGCATGGTTCAACGGCACCTGCAAGCTGGTTTTGGAAGTATCTGTGAGTCACGGGGACTCAGTAATCTCACACCCTCGCGATCAAGACTATTTAAGATTATGGGTAGGGAAAAGGTATGTGAGGTGGAGCTGCAACAAGCACTAGCATATATGGTGGCTAACATACACAAATTAGAGTGAGAAGAGAAGGCAAAGGCATGGTCAGTAAACTATGATCAAGAAGTGATCCTAGAACAACCTACGCTCAAGCATAACATGAGAATGTGTTCTCTTCCCGGACTCTGCCGAAAAGAGACCATCACGGCCACACACTCTGTTGATTCATTTTAATCAAGTTAAGGTTCAGGTTTTCTACAACCGGACATTAACAAATTCCCATCTGCCCATAACCGCAGGCATGACTTTCAAAAGTTCAAATCCCTGCAGGGGTGTCCCAACTTAGCCCATCACAAGCTCTCACAGTCAACAAAGGATATTCCTTCTCCCAAGACAACCCGATCAGACTCAGAATCCAGGTTACAAGACATCTCGACAATGGTAAAACTAAACCAGCAAAGCCGCCCGAATGTGCCGACAAATCCCGATAGGAGCTGCACATATCTCGTTCTCAGGGCACATCGGATGAGCCAGACGCCGGGTTGGCATAGACCCTCGTTGCCCAGGGGACGCCAGACATCGCTCAGGTTGGACCAACACTTAGAGAAGTACTGGCCCTAGGGGGTTAAAATAAAGATGACCCTTGAGTCCGTGAAACCCAAGGGAAAAGGCTATGTGGTGAATGGTAAAACCAAGGTTGGGCCTTGCTGGAGGAGTTTTATTCAAGGTGAACTGTCAATGGGTTCCCATTATAACCCAACCGTGTAAGGAACGCAAAATCAAGGAACATAACACCGGTATGATGGAAACTAGGGCGGCAAGAGTGGAACAAAACACCAGGCATAAGACCGAGCCTTCCACCCTTTACCAAGTATATAGGTGCATTTAAAATAGACAAGATATAATAATGATATCCCAACAATAAACATGTTCCAACAAGGAACAAACTCCAATCTTCACCTGCAACTAGCAATGCTATAAGAGGGGCTGAGCAAAGAGGTAACATAGCGAAACAACGGTTTGCTAGGACAAGGTGGGTTAGAGGTTTGACATGGCAATATGGGAGGCATGATAAGCAAGTGGTAGGTATCGTAGCATAGGCATAGAAAAAGAGAGAGCATCTAGCAAGCAAAGATAGAAGTGATTTCAAGGGTATGATCATCTTTCCTGCAAAGTTCTCTGAGTTGACATTAGCTTGATCCTCGTAAACGTACTCAACGGGAACCTCGAACACGAACTCGTTTCCCGGCTCTACCCAAAGCAAGAACACAAGCAAAGGGAGACACAATCAACCACGTGCAATGCACAAACAACATGATGCAAAGCATGGTATGATATGCGGGATGTGATATGCAATGCATATGCGTGCTTCGGAAAGGAAAGATTGATCCTGGCCTCAACTTGGAAAACCAAGAGTGCCACTGGAAAGAGGAGTTGATTTCGGTCGAAACCGATATAAAGATCACCGGAATCGGATGCACGGTTTGCACATGACAAGCAAAACAAATATGGCACCGATCTACGATTAACAACACGAGGCCATCTAAATGCATCAAGAACAACAAGCTACTGCACTCTAACATAACAACAAAATACATGGCAGGGATCCTCTCAAGATGCTTGACAAAAGATGAACACTGAGCTACGGCTAATTCACTCAATAGCAGGTTAAAACAAGCATGGCAAAAGTGCAAAAGATATCAGGTTACAGGCTTAGTGAAATTAACATGTCAGGAATTTAACATCAGGAAGCAATGTTTAGAGCAACATAACAACATGCTACAGGAACATATCATGGAAAAGCAAGGCATGGCATGAAGCTACTCAAAGCATACAACAAAAGTCCCTTACTGACCATAAGACAAAAGGGATCAGAAAATACAATGGCAACCATGTGAACATAGCAATTATCGTTAACATATTCAGACTTAGAAGAAAACTGGAACATGGCAAAGCAGATATTAAGTAGGCATGTTTACGAGATCGATGCACTCACCACAAGGCATTGCATGATGAACTAAGCATACACCCAGCAAGTAGACATGGTATAGAAGCTAAACATGACAAGAACAACCTCATAGCATGCATGGATCAACTACAACAACCTTGGCAAAATTGCTTAACATGTAAACAATCTGCATGGAACATTTATAGCAAAAGTAGAGGTCGATTGACTCAAGCTAGGGTGCTCCATAAATGCAAACAAAGACATGGATGGATAGAGCACAACAATATCTACAAAACATCATTACTGATCATGCTCAAAAGAGGTATGGATCACTCTGTAGCAACATGAGTACATGGCATAAAAATAACATCAGGAAAATGACTTAGAAGATTTCTAAGTCCCTGAAAACAGCAACATCACGAGAGCTACTTTGCAAGCTTGTTCTAGACACCACAGAGATCAGAAAAATAGATGGCATACACCCCTGTAAAGACGGCATGGCATACTTCAAAACTCATTTAGGGCTCAAGATCATAGGAGGCACACATCAATCATGGCAAAAATGACAAATGTCCAATTAATGATAAGAGTCTGAAACTAATATCAACTAGAACTCTTGCAACAGCATTTAGGGCATCAAGATGAACTCAAATGAACATGGTGCAATGGAATGAAATGAAGTACTCGTCGAGACAAACAATTCGATATGCCACACGCATGAAACAGAGCTATGATGGTGAAGTTATGACCTGATGAAGTATGCATGAAAATGTAGCAGATCTGGGGACTTAGTGGAAATATACCCTCGCGAAAAGTCAACCCGGGACGAAGCGGAGCGGGATGAGGAGATCCGGGACAGGCGGCAGCGCATTTGGTTCACGCACCCGGGTCGGATCTAGCCGGTGTGAACTCTGGTGAGGGGCGGCTCGCCGGCGTGAGGAAGGGCGGCGGCGGAGCGTCGTTAGGCGGCGGCCGGAACGACGAGTGGGGCGGCGACCGCGGGAGGCGCGTGCGAAGGCGGCGGCGATGGCCGACTGTGGCGCGGGGCGTCGGGCGGCGTGCGCGGCGCATGCGGCGGCGGAGATAGCGGCGCAGGGCGGAGCTCCGGCAGGTGCGGCGGTGGCCGGCGATGAGCACGGCGGCCGAAGCAGGTGAGGCGGCGGCGGTGCACGCGAGGCGCGGGCGGCGGCGATGCGCGCTGGTGGCTCGGGCCCGTGCGCGGCTCGGGCCGGCCGGCCTCGGGCCCCGCGAGCCCGGCGGTGAAGTGGGGCGGGGCGGCGCTGAGGTGGCGGGCGCTAGTTGGCTGCGGCGGCGGGGAAGGTGACGTGGCAGCGTGCCATTGGTCGGAGTGAGGTGGCTGCGGGGCGGCGGACGCGTCCGGCGGCGGAGCGGACATGTCCGGTGGCGCGCGAAGGAGGAGGTTAGGGTTTCGTCTGCGCGAAAATCCGGGAGGCACACATATTTATAGGTAGAGGGAGCTAGGAGAGTCCAAATGAGGTGCGGTTTTCGGCCACGCGATCATGATCGAACGACCGAGATGATGGAGGGGGTTTAGGTGGGTTTTGGGATACTTTGGAGGGGTGTTGGGCTGCAACACACACGAGGCCTTTTCGGTTCCTCGGGTAACCGTTGGAGTATCAAACGAAGTCCAAATGGCACGAAACTTTACAGGCGGTCTACCGGTAGTAAACTAGGGCCTCTTGGCAAGTCTCAGTCCAATCCGAGAACGTTCAACACCCGCACATGAAAAGAGGCAAAAGGGGACACCGGAGGACATAGGAGAGCCGGAATGCAAAACGGACAACGGGGAAAATGCTCGGATGCATGAGACGAACACGTATGCAAATGTGATGCACAAGATGACATGATATGGGATGCATGAAACACAAGCAAAAGACAAGGCAACAACAGCGAATAACTGGAAGACACCTGGCACGTCGGTCTCGGGGCGTCACAACACTCCACCACTACGAGAGGATCTCGTCCCGAGATCTAGAATGGCACCGGAGGGAAAACGGAAGAGAAAGAGAAGAGGTAAAACTAAGTTGCTTCTTTGACAAACGAGTGAAACCCAAGAACCTTGAGAGGTTGAACAAATTTAAAGAAAGAAATCAACGGCGATGAACAAAGTTGAAAGCACTCCGTTAAGAAAGAAGAAGAGTAAGAACCGATTCGGTTAGCACTCCGGTTGAAAAGAGATGAAAAACTTGATAAGATGAAAACAAGTTGAGCTGAGGGCACAACACTCCGGTTAAATGGATAAGCACAAAAATAAACACGATCCTCAACATTTGAGATGATGAGAGGTGAGGGCAACAACACAGTGCCTCCGGAACGAAAGAATGGACGATAGATAATTGAAATAAAAGAATGGAGAAGAAAATGCCAACTTCTGCCAGAAAAGAGCTTGAAAAAAGGCATCCTTAGGGGAAGGGTCGGACGGAGTTGTAGGAAAAACCAACAATGAAAGGATAAACTTGATGTGGACTTATGGAAAACATCCCAAAATTATGAGGTGAAATTCTGCCACTAATGGAACCAATAGATTTCGATTGATATCTACAAGGAGACGAGAAACTTATTTCACCGGGAGGATAAATGAAGAACTTTGGATCATTTATGAGCACCATAGATAGCAACAAACCTTAGGGAAGGCTTTAGGTGAAATATAACCCAAGATAACTCCAATGACGAGATTGATGGATTTAAAATATCTCATTCTTGATAACTTGTGAAACACGAAGCACGAAGGGAAATCACCAAGAATGACATAAATACCATGTCAAATGATAAGAGAGAAAACAAATGCACTCCGGATTACAAAATGAAGAAAACTTGAGCTCCTCTTAGCGAACACTTCGAGAACGAATTAAATCCTTGATGAACCACCAAGTAGAGCCTCCATGAAGAACTCCGGTAATAAAAGAATGACCAAACGAAATGAAGGATGAAAAGAATAAGGTTGAAGCCTTGCAATGATTTAGATGGATCTTCATGACGAGATAAAGTGGGAACTTGGAACTCTAGAAGAAAAGATGAAGCACCTCGAACCGAGAATGTGATATGATGAACCACTATGGAAAGCAGGAATTGAATTCAATTGATGAAACAAGAATAAGAATTACATTATGTTTATCCTTCACCAATTTAATTGATGACAAGCAAACGGATTTGGCATACAACTTATTATCATAGAAAGGATTCAGGAGAGATATAGCGTAATCTTGAGAAGGTCTTCGATGAACCATCGGTAGGATTGAAACAACCATTGAATTGATATGGTAATGAAGGAAGAGGAATCTTGAACGAACCACTGTAAGAATAGAAAATGAACGAAGAAAAGATAAGGAAACACCGGGAAGAGTTAGAGAGCAAATGAAGATACTTGAGGGGATTTAGATACAAATGAACAAATAAAATACAAACTGATTAGAGAATACTTGAATGATGCACCGGTAAGATTTGGGGAACGAGAGCTGAAAGCTGGAATGAATAATTCTTCTGAAAAGATGGGCTCCGGAGAATCAAATTGAAAAGAGTCTTGAATTGCTCTGGATAGGTGAAAAGAATTCTCGCAAGCGAAAACAATTATGAGAGGATGGCATAAAGCTAGCACCAAGAATCTTCAAGAGAACGGATATGATTTCAGAGAAACTCTTCTTCGGTCTTCAAATGTTGAGAATGACGATTAGAAACACCACCATGAATTATTTAGACACTCCGGAAGAATCAAAAGCGAAGAGGTTGAGCCAACGATGAAAAGAATTTGAAAGATCTTGGAGAAAGCATTTGACTGATGAAAAAACATTCTTACGTCAAATTTTAAGAAAAGAATTTGAGAAGCTCCAGAAAAATTAGAAGAGTCATGTAATATCCTCGGAAAAGACCTATGGGTTAGGGCCCACTCAAAAGAAGCACCGTTGAACGATTTCAAAGAGAGATTGCACCGGTTGAATTAAATGGCTTGAATGAGATAACATCCTCAAAATAGATTGAATGGATTAGGAGTGGAAACACGAATCTTCGAGATATCTTGAGCACTCTGGAACAATAGAATAGCGAGAAGTGGATGATTATGAGGTGCACCGGCATGGAAAAACGTTTGAAACGAGGAAAAGGGATATGATCAACACCAAAATCTTGAATTGGATCCACAGGAGAAGAAAAGAGAATGAAGCACGATAACTTGTAGAGCATCTTCATGAGAATCACCGGATAAGAATATTGACGGAAAAATAATGAAGAGACTTCACAAGCATAAAAGGGTACTTGATTAAGAAATCTGAGTCTTTGGAGAAAAAGGGTGGGTGGGCGGGAAAACAAAGGCATCCTGGGACGAATGAATGAACACCGTTGAGAAGAACTAATAATTTATCTTGATGATGTTGAAATGATCAGATCCACTTGAAGAGAAACACACCAGTTGGAAAGGATTGACATGACAATCTCGATGATCAAGAAGGATTAGTATTCACATGGGAATATGAGAACACCACTTAGGGAAGGTATGGAATCAACATTTGACTTCAAAGCAACTCGAATACCACAATCAAAACAAAAACAAAGGATTGGCTTGTAAAATAAGCCGGAACGAACATATGATAGAGATTTCGTCCGAAGTTTTCGTGGTAGGGCCTACACGGGCTCGATCGTACAGCACCATCATGTACAAGGTAGTGCACATGACATACGAAGCGTCCCTGAGTCAGCATAGCCGAGGACTCTTTAAGACACAACGAGACCACTGAAAAAACCAACCGTGGATAGGCGGACCACTAGACGTCGAACCCCAATTTCATATCATACATCTGTCGGAAAGATATCCTAGGACCTACTTGAATTCTCACTTATAAACTCCCGAAACTTTCCGGTTATGCAATCAGGTTTTGGGGATATAGGGGAAGCATAATATCTCACCCAAAACTAGCAAATCCTACATCCAGCTGTATCCATCCTTCAACACATAACCAAGAAACCTTCGGAAATCATTTACCTCAACCTTCGAAAAGCATCCGTTATACAAGTTATGGCAATACTCCCAAACTCCTGCCCCAGTACTGGGTGGCGTCGAGGTTATCTCACCAACAACTGCATAAAATAGATTTTCGATGTCGGCGAAACTCAGGTATTCCAGAACTGCAACGATAAAATTGTGACGACAACGCCTCGGAGCTCAACTCCCCGGGACACTGCCACAACCCCTAAATGTTAGGAGGCACCAAGAACAATGTTCTCGTCACAAAACCATCGGAACGATTCCAAGATACCCGCGTGATCCTAATTTTTTTTAGTGAAATTTGAGAAGAGAAGAGTCAAACTCTACGTCAGGATGCCTCACCAGAGCGACGAAGCGACTGAGGAGTAAAAAGAATCCTACTCTCTGATATATATAATCCTAAAAGACTCAAAACATTTTTCTAGACTCAACAACGCCAGCGATTCGATCAAGCAGGGGGCTCCTAAGTCGGGGAAAGCTCTGATTACCAACTTGTAACGTCGACGATGCGGCTATATCTCCCATGTGTCGAAGCACGACTTAGAGGCATAACCGCATTGTAAGCAATGTCGCAAGAGGGGTAATCTTTACACATCCCATGTACTGAATAAGAAAAGAGGTACATAGTTGGCTTACAAACGCCACTTCACACAATACATGAAAATAGCATTACAACATCCAGATACAATCAAGGTCTGACTACGGAACCAAAATAAAAGAAGATCACCCCTAATGCTACAGATCCCCGATCGCCCCGACTGGGCTCCACTACTGATCAACTGGAAATGAAACAACAGAGCAAACACGAACTTCATCGAGCTCCTCCTTGAGCTTGGTTGTGTCACCTACATGGTTCTCCGACACCTGCAAGCTGGTTTTGGAAGTATTTGTGAGTCACAGGGACTCAGGAATCTCACACCCTCGCGATCAAGACTATTTAAGCTTATGGGTAGGGAAAAGGTATGTAAGGTGGAGCTGCAGCAAGCACTAGCATATATGGTGGCTAACATACGCAAATGAGAGCGAGAAGAGAAGGCAAAGGCACGGTCGGTAAACTATGATCAAGAAGTGATCCTAGAACAACCTACGCTCAAGCATAACACGAGAACGTGTTCTCTTCCCGGACTCCGCCGAAAAGAGACCATCACGGCCACACACACTGTGGATTCATTTTAATCAAGTTAAGGTTCAGGTTTTCTACAACCGGACATTAACAAATTCCCATCCGCCCATAACCGCAGGCACGGCTTTCGAAAGTTCAAATCCCTGCAGGGGTGTCCCAACTTAGCCCATCACAAGCTCTCATGGTCAACGAAGGATATTCCTTCTCCCAAGACAATCCGATCAGATTCGGAATCCAGGTTACAAGACATCTCGACAATGGTAAAACTAAACCAGCAAAGCCGCCCAAATGTGCCGACAAATCCCGATAGGAGCTGCACATATCTCATTCTCAGGGCACATCAGATGAGCCAGACGTTGGGTTGGCATAGACCCTGGTTGCCCAGGGGGCGCCGGACATCGCTCAGGTTGGACCAACACTTAGAGAAGCACTGGCCCGGGGGGTTAAAATAAAGATGACCCATGAGTCCGCGAAACCCAAGGGAAAAGGCTAGGTGGCGAATAGTAAAACCAAGATTGGGCCTTGCTGGAGGAGTTTTATTCAAGGCGAACTGTCAAGGGGTTCCCATTATAACCCAACCGTGTAAGGAACGCAAAATCAAGGAACATAACACCGGTATGACGGAAACTAGGGCGGCAAGAGTGAAACAAAACACCAGGCATAAGGCTGAGCCTTCCACCCATTACCAAGTATATAGGTGCATTTAAAATAGACAAGATATAATAATGATATCCCAACAATAAACATGTTCCAACAAGGAACAAACTCCAATCTTCACCTGCAACTAGCAACGCTATAAGAGGGGCTGAGCAAAGCGGTAACATAGCAAAACAACGGTTTGCTAGGACAAGGTGGGTTAGAGGTTTGACATGGCAATATGGGAGGCATGATAAGCAAGTGGTAGGTATCGTAGCATAGGCATAGCAAAAGAGCGAGCATCTAGCAAGCAAAGATAGAAGTGATTTTGAGGGTATGATCATCTTGCCTGCAAAGATCTCCGAGTTAACGTTAGCTTGATCCTCGTAAACGTACTCAATGGGAACCTCGAACACGAACTCATCTCCCAGCTCTAACCAAAGCAAGAACACAAGCAAAGGGAGACACAATCAATCACGTTCAATGCACAAACAACATGATGCAAAGCATTGTATGATAGGTGGGATGTGATATGCAATGCATATGCGTGCTTCGGAAAGGAAAGATTGATCCTGGATTGAACTTGGAAAACCAAGAGTGCCACTGGAAAGAGGAGTTGATTTCGGTCGAAATCAATATAAAGATCACCAGAATCGGATGCACGGTTTGCACATGACAAGCAAAACAAATATGGCACCGATCTGCGATTAATAGTACGAGGCCATCTAAATGCATCAAGAACAACAAGCTACTGCACTCTAACATAACAACAAAATACATGGCAGGGATCCTCTCAAGATGCTTGACAAAAGATGAACACTGAGCTATGGCTAATTCACTCAATAGCAGGTTAAAACAAGCATGGCAAAAGTGCAAAAGATATCAGGTTACAGGCTTAGTGAAATTAACATGTCAGGAATTTAACATCAGGAAGCAATGTTTAGAGCAACATAACAACATGCTACAGGAACATATCATGGAAAAGCAAGGCATGGCATGAAGCTACTCAAAGCATACAACAAAAGTCCCTTACTGACCATAAGACAAAAGGGATCAGAAAATACAATGGCAACCATGTGAACATAGCAATTATCATTAACATATTCAGACTTAGAAGAAAACTGGAACATGGCAAAACAGATATTAAGTAGGCATGTTTACGAGCTCGATGCACTCACCAGAAGGCATTGCATGACGAACTAAGCATACACCCAGCAAGTAGACATGGCATAGAAGCTAAATTTGACAAGAACAACCTCATAGCATGCATGGATCAACTACAACAACCTTGGCAAAATTGCTTAACATGTAAGGAACATTTATAGAAAAAGTAGAGCTCGATTGACTCAAGCTAGGGTGCTTGCAAACAAAGACATGGATGGATAGAGCACAACAATATCTACAAAACATCCTTAAAGATCATGCTCAAAAGAGGCATGGATCACTCTGTAGCAACATGAGTACATGGCATAAAAGTAACATCAGGAAAATGACTTAGAAGATTTCTAAGTCCCTGAAAACAGCAACATCACGAGAGCTACTTTGCAAGCTTGTGCTAGACACCACAGAGATCACAAAAATACATGGCATACACCCCTGTAAAGATGGCATGGCATATTTCAAAACTCATGTAGGGCTCAAGATCATAGGAGGCTCACATCAATCATGGCAAAAATGACAAATGTCCAATTACTGATAAGAGTCTGAAACAAATATAAACTAGCACTCTTGCAACAGCATTTAGGGCATCAAGATGAACTCAAATGAACATGGTGCAATGCAATGAAATGAAGTACTCTTTGAGACGAACAATTTGATATGCCACACGCATGAAACAGAGCTATGATGGTGAAGTTATGACATGATGAAGTATGCATGAAAATGTAGCAGATCGGGGGACTTGGTGGAAATATACCCTCGCGAAAATTCAACCCGGGACGAAGCGGAGCGGGATGAGGAGATCCGGGATGGGCGGCGGCGCGTTTGGTTCGGGCACCCGGTGGATCTGATCCACTCGAACCGGATCTAGCCGGTGTGAACTTCGGTGAGGGGAGGCTCGCCGGCGTGAGGAAGGACGGCGGCGGAGCGTCGTTAGGTGGCGGCCGGAACGGCGAGCGGGGCGGCGACCGCGAGAGGCGCGCGCGAAGGCAGCGGCGATGGCCGGCTGCGGCGCCGGGCGGCGTGCGCGGCGCATGCGGCAGCGGAGATGGCGGCGTGGGGTGGAGCTCCGAAATGTGCAGCGGTGGCCGGCGATGAGCACGGCGGCCGAAGCAGGCGAGGCGGCGGCGGTGCACGCACGGCGCGGGCAGCGGCGATGCGCGCTGGTGGCTCGGGCCCGTGCGCGGCTCGGGCGGGCCGGCCTCGGGCCCCGCGGGCCCGACGGCAAAGTGGGGCGGCGCGACGCTGAGGTGGCGGGCGCTGGTTGGCTGCGGCGGCGGGGAAGGTGACATGGCAGCGCGCCATTAGTCGGAGTGAGGTGGCTGCGGGGTGGCGGACGCGTCCGGCGGCAGAGCGGACATGTCCGGTGGCGCGCAGAGGAGGAGGTTAGGGTTTCGTCTGCGCGAAAATCCGGGAGGCACACATATTTATTGGTAGATGTAGCTAGGAAAGTCCAAATGAGGTGTGGTTTTCGGCCACGCGATCGTGATCGAACGACCGAGGTGATGGATGGGGTTTAGGTGGGTTTTGGGTCACTTTGGAGGGGTGTTGGTCTGCAACACACACGAGGCCTTTTCGGTTCCTCGGGTAACCGTTGGAGTATCAAACGAAGTCCAAATGGCACGAAACTTGACAGGCGGTCTACCGGTAGTAAACCAAGGCCGCTTGGCAAGTCTCGGTCCAATCCAAGAACATTCAACACCCGCACACAAAAAGAGGCAAAAGGGGACACCGTAGGACATAGGAGCGCCGGAATGCAAAACGGACAACGGGGAAAATGCTCGGATGCATGAGACGAACACGTATGCAAATGCGATGCACAAGATGACATGATATGGGATACATGACATGCAAGCAAAAGACAAGGCAACAACAACGAATAACTGAAAGACACCTGGCACATCGGTCTCGGGGCGTCACATCGAGTTCATACCAGCTTTTCTCATCTCAATCAGTTCATCATATATCGTCATTATTGCCTTTCACTTGCACAACCAAATAGTGTGGATAATAATAATAGTGCACGCGCATTGGACTAAGCAGGAATCTGCAAGCATTCAATTCAAGGGAGAAGACAAGGTAATATGGGCTCTTTGTTAGATCAATAATAATGCATATGAGAGCCACTCAACATTTTGATCGTGGTCTTCTCCTCTCGGCCCCCAAAGAAAAGAAAGGAAATAAAACTATTTACACGGAAAAGCTCCAGGCAAGCAAAAGAAGAACGAGAAATCTTTTTGGGTTTTCTTTTAATTATTACTACTACAAGCATGGTAAGTAAACTAGATAAAAGCTAAACTATTTTTTTTGTTTTTCTTAAGGTTTTTCAAACACACAAGAAGAAATTTTAAAACAGAAAATAAACTAGCATGGATGATACAATGAAAAAGTATGAGCATCGACAACTGGCATGAGTGTGTGAACATGAATGTAATGTCGGTGAGGGATACATACTCCCTCAAGCTTAGGCTTTTGGCCTAAGTTGGTCTATGGCCACGGCTGGCCTGGTGGAAATCCAAAGTTGTAACTAGGGTCATACTGGGATGCAGCAGCTATTGCCTCACGAGCTGTAGCAACAAAACTATATGTAGCAACAAAACTTCAGATCAGATAGCACTCTTCGGAGCAACAAAACTATATGCTATAGGACCTGAACATGGCAAAGTAAAGCATGGCATGGAGTTACTCAAAGAGCTTAACAAAAGTCCCTTAGTGACCTTGAGCCAAAAGGGGTCAGAAAATACATTTGCAAGCATGTGAACATGGCAAAAACATAATCAGATCACAGACTTAGTGAAAACTGGAGCATGCTAAAAACAAATATCAAGTAGGCATGTTTACGAGCTCTATGCACTCACTACAGAGCAAGTCATGGCAAACTAAGCATACACCCATCAAGAATACACAAAATGCAAGCTAGACATGGCAAGAACAATAACATAGCATGCACGGACCAACTACAATATCATCGGCAAAATCGTAACAAGTAGACAATCTGCCCAGATTCACGAAATAGCAAAAGTAGAGCTCGATTGACTCAAGCTAGGGTGCTCCATAATTGCAAACAAAGATATGGATGGATATAGCACTACAATATTAACAAAACATCCTTACTGATCATCCTCAAAAGAGGCACGGATCACTAGGAAACAACATGAACATATGGCATAATGAGATAAACAGACCAGGGACTTAGTGGAAATGCTAAGTCCCTGAAATCAGCATTAACGAACGCACCACTTTGCAAGCTTGTGCTAGTCACCACACACATCACAAAAATACATGGGTTGCACCTCTTGAAAGATGGCAAAACCCTTAACAAAACACATGTAGAGCTCAAGGGCATATCATGCACACAATAATCATGGCAAAAATGACAAAAAGCTAAATGGAGCAGCAGATCTGGCAATTATCTCAAGTAGCACTCTTCTAACAGCATTTCGGGCATCAAGGTGAACTCAAATTAAAATGATGCAATGGAATGAAATGATGTACCCTCTGAGACGAACATTTTGATATGCTATATGCCCAAAACAGAGCTACGGATGCAAAGTTATAGCACGATGAACAGGAACATATGAACTAGGGTTTCGGGCAAAAAGTCAACCCTCGAGATTTTAGATCTCAGATCTGGCACACTTCTCGAGGTCGCCGGAACAGTGCATCGGAGCTTCGCCGGAGAGGGACTTGGAGGGCGCCGGAGGAGGAGGAAGGCGGCCGGGCTTGGCGGACCGGCCGGAGCTCTCGCCGGTGTCGACGGGAGCAGCTGCCGGAGTTGAGGAGGTGCGGGGCGGTGCCGAGGTGGTGGGGTCGTCTCCGGCGACGAGGCGGTGGCGCGGCGCCGACGAGGTGGAGGCAGAGGAAGGCGGCCGGCGACGAGGGAGGCCGGGCGGCGCGGCGAAGAAGACGACCCGGGCGGCGGCGCACGAAGACCCGGACCGCGGGGGCTCTCCTCGGGCCCGGTGGGCCACGGGCGTCGATGGGATGCGGGAGGCCATGTGGCACGCAACCACTGGCCGGGTGCGGCGGCATGAAATGTCCGATGGCGGACGGACACGTCCGGTGGCGGCGGAGCGATTTTTAGGGTTTGGACGGGAGAGAGATCCGGATTTAGAAGAGGGGGTCTTTATATAGGCATAGAGGGAGCTAGGAGTGTCCAAATGAGGTGCGGTTTTCGGCCACGCGATCGTGATCGAACGCTCTAGGTGATGGAGAAGGTTTTGGTGGGTTTTGGGCCAAAATGGAGGGGTGTTGGGCTGCAACACACATGAGGCCTTTTCGGTCCCTCGGTTAACCGTTGGAGTATCAAACGAAGTCCAAATGATACGAAACTTGACAGGCGGTCTACCGGTAGTAAACCAAGGCTGCTTGGCAAGTCTCGGTCCAATCCGGAAATGTTTAATCCCCACACACGAAAGAAAGGTAGAAATGACCACCGGAGGAGAACGAAGCGCCGGAATGCAAAACGGATAACGGGGAAAAAGCTCGAATGCATGAGATGAACAGGTATGCAAATGCAATGCACATGATGACATGATATGAGATGCATGACAATGATAACAACACACGGATACAAAGACCCAAACCCGAGAGAATAAAATAACTTAAGGATGGAAACGGCAAGAGTTGGATTACATATAGGGAAAGTCATATCCGGGGTGTTACAACACTCCACCACTACGAAAGGATCTCGTCCCGAGATCTAGAATGGCACCGGAGGGACAATGGAAGAGAAAAGAGAAGAGGTAAAACTAAGTTGCTTCTTTGACAAACGAGTGAGACCAAAGAACCTTGAAAAGGTTGCGCAAAATGAAAGAAAGAAAGCAACAGAGAAGAACAAAGTTAAAAGCACTCCGTTAAGAAAGAGGAATAAGAAAGAACCGATTCGGGTAGCACTTCGGTTGAAAAGAGATGAAGACTTGATGAAATGAGAGAACTTGAGCAAAAGGGACACAACACACCGGTTAAATGGATAAGCCAAGAAAAGAACATGATCTTAGATGAAATGAGATGATGGTTGAAGAAGAAAAAAACAACATCACAATGCCTCCGGAACAAAAGTAAGAATGGAATTGGATGAACGAAGGAAAACAAGATCTCGAGGGAGCACGTTTACGACAAATGCTAGAACGGAGTTGTTGCAAAAAAACCAACAACGAAAGGATAAGCTTGATATGGTCTTGTGGAGTACATCTCAAATTAAGAGATGAAAAACCCGCCACTCACGGGAAAAGGAATTTGATTGGTAAGAACAAGGAGGCGAGAAACTTATTTCATCTGGAGGATAATGAAGAACTTGGATCATTTATAAGCACCATAAATAGCAACAATCCTTAGGGAAGGATTTGGTGAAATATAACCCAAGATAATTCCAATGACGAGATTGATAGATTTAAAATATCTCATTCTTGACAACATGTGAATCATGAAAAATGAACTCAAATTATCAAAAATGACATAATACCATCTCCAATGATACGGTAGACAGAAATGCACTCCGGGTCGCAAGAAGAAGGAAGCTTGAGCTCCTCTACAAGAATCTTGATGAACACTTCGAGAAAGGATTAAATCCTTTATGGACCACCATGTAGGGCCTTCATGAAGAACTCCAGGAAAGAAAAGATAAAGCATCTCGAACTGAGAATATGATATGATGAACCACTCCGGAAAAAGAATTAAACACTTGGATGGAACAAGAATAAGAATTATGTTATGCGTATCCTTCAACAATTTAATTGCTGACAAGCAACGGATTTGGCATACTACTTATCCTCGTAGAAGAATTAAGAAAGATATAGCGCAAACTTGAAGAGGCCTTTAACGAACCACTGGTATGATTGAAAAGAACGAAAGAGTTGATATGATAAACGAATGACGAGAAGTCTTGAACGAACCACCGTAAAAATTGGTTATGAATGAAGAGAGGATAAAGAAGACACCGGGAAGAATTAGCAAATAACGAAGATGCTTGAGAGAATTTAGATCCATGAGAACGAAGAGATCATGAACTGATTAGAGATCACTTGAACGAAGCACCGGTAAGATTGGAGAATGATAACTGAAAGCTAAGAATGAATAAACCTGAATTGATGGACTCCAGATAACCCAAACTGAGAAGACTCTTGAATTGCTCCGGATAGTGAAAAGAATTATCACAATCAAACAATTATGAGAGGATGGCAACAAGCTAGAATCACGAATCTTGAAGAGAATGGAGCAAGATTAAAGAGAAACACTTCTTCGGTCTTCAAAATTCCGAGAATGGCGACGAGAAACACTACCATGAATTATTTAGACACTCCGGAAGAATCAAAACGAAGAGGTTGAGCCAACGATGAAAAGATTTTGACAGATCTTGGAGAAGACATTTGACTGATAATAAATCATTCTTACATCAAACTTCAAAAATAATTTGAGAATACCTCCGGGAAAATAAGAAGAGTCAGGTAAGATCCTGGAAAAAGACCTGTGGGTTAGGGCCCACTCAAAAGAACACCGTTGAAAAGATTTCAAAGAGAGGTTGCACCGGTTTAATTAAAAGACTTGAAAGAGAGAACGTCCTCGAAGATATTGAATAACTGTAGAGTGGAAACACGAATCTTCGAGATATCTTGAGCACTCCGGAACAATTGAATAGCGAGATAAGGAATGAATATGAGGTGCACCGGCATGAGAAAACATTTGAAATATGGAAAAGAATATGAGCAACACCGAAAGCTTGAATTGGATCCACCGGAGAAGAAAAGGCAAATATTAGTATCTTCATGAGAATCACCGGATAAGAACATTGAAGGAGAAGAATGGAGAGACTTCACATCAATAAGATGGATACATGATAAAGAAATCCGAGTCCTAGGAGAAACAAGGGTGGGAGGGTGGGAAAACAAAGACAACTTGGGATGGATGAACGAACACCGTTGAGAAAGCTGAGATTGGATCTTGCGGATGTTGAAATGTTCGGATCCACTTGAAGAGAAACACACCGGTGAAAAGGATTGACATGACAATCTCGATTATCATGAAGGATTGGTATTCACATCAGAGTATGAAAACACCATTTGGGGACGGTATGGAATCAACATTTGACTTCGAAGCAACTCGAATACCACAACTCAAAACAAAACAAAGGATTGGCTTGCAGAATAAGCCGGAACAAACATATGATAGAGATTTCGTCCGAAGTTTTCGTGGTGGGGCCTACACGGGCTCGATCGTACAGCACCATCATGTACAAGGCAGTGCACATGACATACGAAGCGTCCCCGAGTCGGCATAGCCAAGGACTCTTTAAGACACAATGAGACCACTTTAAAACCGACCATGAATAGGCGGACCACTAGACGTCGAACCCCAATTTCATATCATACATCTGTCGGAAAGATATCCTAAGAGCTATTTGAATTCCCACTTATGAAACTCCCGAACCTTTCCGGTTATGCAATCAGGTGTTGGGGATATAGGGGAAGCATAATATCTCACCCAAATCTAGCAAATCCTACATCCAGTTGTATCCATCCTTCAACACATAACCAAGAAAAACTTCGAAAACCATCTACCTCAACCTTCGAAAAGCATCCGTTATATAAGTTATGGCGATACTCCCGAACTCCCGCCCCAGTACTGGGTGGCGTCGAGGTTATCTCGCCAACGAACTGCATAAAAGAGATTTTCGATGTCGGCGTACTAAACTCAGGTATTCCAGAATTGCAACGATAAAATTATGACGACAACACCTCAGAGCTCAACTCCCCGGGACACTTCCACAAAACCCCTGATAGGAGGCACCAAGACAATGTTCTCGTCATAAAACCATCGGAACGATTCCAAGATACCCGCGTGATCCTAAATTTTTTTTAGTGAAATTTGAGAAGAGAAGAGTCAAAACTCTACGTCAGGATGCCTTGCCAGAGCGATGAGGAGACTGGGAAGTAAAAAGAATTCCTAAACTCTCCGATATATAATTCCTAAATGACTCAAAACATTTTTCTAGACACAACTCGGCCGCTAAAAACAATCAATCAATGGGGCTCCTAAGGTCGGGGAAGGCTCTGATTACCAACTTGTAATGCCCTCGATGCGGCTATATCTTCCATGTGTCGAAGCGCGACTTAGAGGCTTAACCGCATTGAAAGCAATGTCGCAAGTGAGGTAATCTTCACACAACCCATGTAATACAGATAATAAAAGGTGAGATACATAGTTGGCTTACAATCGCCACTTCACACAATGCATGAATAAAGCATTACATCATCCAAATACAAACAAGGTCCGACTACGGGACCAAAATAAAAGAAGAACCCCAAATGCGACAAGGTCCCCGATCGACCCCAACTGGGCTCCACTACTGATCAACTAGAACGAAACAACACAAAGGACAAGATCTTCATCGAGCTCCTCCTGAGCTTGGTTGCGTCATCTGCACGGTCTCATCGGCACCTGCAAACTGGTTTTGGAAGTAATCTGTGAGCCACAGGAACTCAGCAATCTCGCACCCTCGCGATCAAGACTATTTAAGCTTATAGGAAAGGCAGGGTAAAAATGTGGAGCTGCAGCAAGCGACTAGCATATATGGTGGCTATCCTGTTCGCAAAAGAGAGCGAGAAGAGGAGGCAAAGCGCGAACGAGAAACTAGAGAACAACCTGCGCAAGCATTACTCCAACACCGTGTTCACTTCCCGTACTCCGCCGAGAAGAGACCATCACGGTAACTCACACTGTTGATTCATTTTAATTAAGTTAAGGTTCAAGTTATCTACAACCGGACATTAACAAATTCCCATCTGCCCATAACCGCGGGCACAGCTTTCGAAAGTTTAAAACCCTGCAGGGGTGTCCCAATTTAGCCCATCACAAGCTCTCACGGTCAACGAAGGATATTCTTTCTAGCGGGAAGACCCGATCAGACTCAGAATCCCGGTTACAAGACATTTCGACAAGGTAAAACTAAACCAACAACACCGCCCGAATGTGCCGACAAATCCCGATAGGAGCTGCACATATCTCTTCTCAGGGCACACCGGATTGTCCAAACTTCCGGTAGGCCAGCCCAGAGTTGCCCCTGGTGGCCACCGGTGGCTGACAAGTTGGACCAACACTTAGAGGAGCACTGGCCCGGGGGTTTAAAATAATGATGACCCTTGGGCGCGCGACCCCCAAGGGAAAAGAAAAGGCTAGGTGGCGAATGGTAAAACCAATATTGGGCATTGCTGGAAGAGTTTCACTCAAGGTGAACTGTCAAGGGGTTCCCATTATTACCCAACCGCATAAGGAACGCAAAATCCGGGAACATAACACCGATATGATGGAAACTAGGGCGGCAAGAGTGGAACAAAACACCAGGCATAAGGCCGAGCCTTCCACCCTTTACCAAGTATATAGATGCATTAATTAAATAAGATATATAGTGATATCCCAACAAGTAAACATGTTCCAACAAGGAACAACAACTCCATGTTCCAACAAGGAACATACTTCAATCTTCACCTGCAACTAACAACGCTATAAGAGGGGCTGAGCCAAGCGGTAACATAGCCAAACAACGGTTTGCTAGGACAAGGTGGGTTAGAGGCTTGGTTCAACAATATGGGAGGCATGATAAGCAAGTGGTAGGTATCGCAGCATAGGCATAGCAAAAGAGCGAGCAACTAGCAAGCAAAGATAGAAGTGATTTCGAGGGTATGATCATCTTGCCTGAAATCCCGCAAGAAGAACGAGTCCATGAAGAAGACAAACGGACATAGTCGAACGGATCCTCACAACGCGACATTACCGGAACCAACCCGAAGAAGCAAACACCCGAAAGAATCACATAACATAGTAAACAACCAACACATGAACATGGTATGATATGCGGGATGCGGTATGCGATGCATATGCATGATTTGCAAAGAAAATATGGAACCTTGCCTCAACATGGAAATCCAAGTGTTCCACTGGAAAGGTGAGATGAAATCGCTTCAAAACGATATAAAGATCACCGGAATCGGAGTTACGGTTTGGAAATGGCAAGCAATTCAAATATGGCACCGGTCTGCGATAAACAGCAAGTAGCCATCTAAATGCAACAAGATGAACATGCTATCGCACTCAAACATGGCAACAAAATACATGGCAGTGATCCATTCATGATGCTTAACAAAAGTCTAGCACTAAGCTACGACCAATTCATCCATTAACAGGTTCAAGCAAGCATGGCAAAAGAGCAAACGGTAAACAGATTTCAGACTTAGTGAAATTAACACAAGCCTGGAATTTCAGATCAGATAGCACTCTTCGGAGCAACAAAACTATATGCTACAGGACCTGAACATGGCAAAGTAAAGCATGGAATGGAGATACTCAAAGATCTTAACAAAAGTCCCTTGGTGACCCTCAGCCAAAAGGGATCAGAAAATACATTTGCAAGCATGTGAACATGGCAAAAACATAATCAGATCACAGACTTAGTGAAAACTGGAGCATGCTGAAAACAGATATCAAGTAGGCATGTTTACGAGCTCGATGCACTCACTACAGAGCAAGTCATGGCAAACTAAGCATACACCCATCAAGAATACACAAAATGCAAGCTAGACATGGCAAGAACAATAACATAGCATGCACGTACCAACTACAATATCATCGGCAAAATCGCTAACAAGTAGACAATCTGCCCAGATTCACGAAATAGCAAAAGTAGAGCTCGATTGACTCAAGCTAGGGTGCTCCATAATTGCAAACAAAGATATGGATGGATATAGCACTACAATATTAACAAAACATCCTTACTGATCATCCTCAAAAGAGGCACGGATCACTAGGAAACAACATGAACATATGGCATAATGAGATAAACAGACCAAGGACTTAGTGGAAATGCTAAGTCCATGAAATCAGCATTAACGAACGCACCACTTTGCAAGCTTGTGCTAGTCACCACACAAATCACAAAAATACATGGGTTGCACCTCTTGAAAGATGGCAAAACCCTTAACAAAACACATGTAGAGCTCAAGGGCATATCCTGCACACAATAATCATGGCAAAAATGACAAATATCTAAATGGAGCAGCAGATCTGACAATTATCTCAAGTAGCACCCTTCTAACAGCATTTCGGGCATCAAGATGAACTCAAATGAAAATGATGCAATGGAATGAAATGATGTACTCTCTGAGGCGAACATTTTGATATGCTATATGCCCAAAACGGAGCTATCGATGCAAAGTTATAGCATGATGAACATGAACATATGAACTAGGGTTTCGGGCAAAAAGTCAACCCTCGAGATTTTAGATCTCAGATCTGGCACGCTTCCCGAGCTCGCCAGAACAGTGCATCGGAGCTTCGCCGAAGAGGGACTTGGAGGGCGCCAGAGGAGGAGGAAGGCGGCCGGGCTTGGCGGACCGGCCGGAGCTCTCGCCGGCGTCGACGGGAGCAGCTGCCGGAGTTGAGGAGGTGCGGGGCGGCGCCGAGGTGGCGGGGTCATCTCCGGCGACGAGGCGGCGGGGCGGCGCCGGCGCGGTGGAGGCGGAGGAAGGCGGCCATCGACGAGGGAGGCCGGGCGGCGCGGCGAAGAAGACGACCCGGGCGGCGGCGCGCGAAGACCCGGGCCGCGGGGGCTCTCCTCGGGCCCGGCGGGCCGTGGGCGTCAATGGGATGCGGGAGGCCACGTGGCACACAACCATTGGCCGGGCGCGGTGGCGCGAAACGTCCGGTGGCGGCGGAGCGATTTTTAGGGTTTGGACAGGGGAGAGATCCGGATTTAGAAGAGGGGGTCTTTATATAGGCATAGAGGGAGCAAGGAGTGTCCAAATGAGGTGCGGTTTTCGGCCACGTGATCGTGATCGAACGCTCTAGGTGATGGAGAAGGTTTTGGTGGGTTTTGGGCCAAAATGGAGGGGTGTTGGGCTGCAACACACACGAGGCCTTTTCGGTCCCTCGGTTAACCGTTGGAGTATCAAACGAAGTCCAAATGATACGAAACTTGACAGGCGGTCTACCGGTAGTAAACCAAGGCCGCTTGGCAAGTCTCGGTCCAATCCGGAAATGTTTAATCCCCACACACAAAAGAAAGGTAGAAATGACCACCGGAGGAGAACGAAGCGCCGGAATGCAAAACGGACAACGGGGAAAAAGCTCGAATGCATGAGATGAACACGTATGCAAATGCAATGCACATGATGGCATGATATGAGATGCATGACAACGATAACAACACACGGAGACAAAGACCCGAACCCGAGAGAATAAAATAACTTAAGGATGGAAACGGTAAGTGTTGGATTACATATAGGGAAAGTCATATCCGGGGTGTTACAACACTCCACCACTACGAAAGGATCTCATCCCGAGATCTAGAATGGCACCGGAGGGACAATGGAAGAGAAAAGAGAAGAGGTAAAACTAAGTTGCTTCTTTGACAAACGAGTGAGACCAAAGAACCTTGAAAAGGTTGCGCAAAATGAAAGAAAGAAAGCAACGGAGAAGAACAAAGTTGAAAGCACTCCGTTAAGAAAGAGGAATAAGAAAGAACCGATTCGGGTAGCACTTCGGTTGAAAAGAGATGAAGACTTGATGAAATGAGAGAACTTGAGCAAAAGGGACACGACACTCCGGTTAAATGGATAAGCCAAGAAAAGAACATGATCTTAGATGAAATGAGATGATGGTTGAAGAAGAAAAAAACAACATCGCAATGCCTCCGGAACAAAAGTAAGAATGGAATTGGATGAACGAAGGAAAACAAGATCCCGAGGGAGCACGTTTACGACAAATGCTAGAACGGAGTTGTTGGAAAAAACCAACAACGAAAGGATAAGCTTGATATGGTCTTGTGGAGTACATCTCAAATTAAGAGATGAAAAACCTGCCACTCACGGGAAAAGGAATTTGATTGGTAAGAACAAGGAGACGAGAAACATATTTCATCTGGAGGATAATGAAGAACTTGGATCATTTATAATCACCATAAATAGCAACAATCCTTAGGGAAGGCTTTGGTGAAATATAACCCAAGATAATTCCAATGACGAGATTGATAGATTTAAAATATCTCATTCTTGACAACATGTGAATCATGAAAAATGAACTCAAATTATCAAAAATCACATAATACCACCTCCAATGATACGATAGACATAAATGCACTCCGGGTCGCAAGAAGAAGAAAGCTTGAGCTCCTCTACAAGAATCTTGATGAACACTTCGAGAAAGGATTAAATCCTTTATGGACCACCATGTAGGGCCTTCATGAAGAACTCCGGGAAAGAAAAGATAAAGCATCTCGAACTGAGAATATGATATGATGAACCACTCCGGAAAAAGAATTAAACACTTGGATGGAACAAGAATAAGAATTATGTTATGCGTATCCTTTAACAATTTAATTGCTGACAAGCAACGGATTTGGCATACTACTTATCCTCGTAGAAGGATTAAGAAAGATATAGCGCAAACTTGAAGAGGCCTTCAACGAACCACTGGTATGATTGAAAAGAACGAAAGAGTTGATATGATAAATGAATGACGAGAAGTCTTGAACGAACCACCGTAAAAATTGGTTATGAACGAAGAGAACATAAAGAAGACACCGGGAAGAATTAGCAAATAACGAAGATGCTTGAGAGAATTTAGATCCATGAGAACGAAGAGATCATGAACTGATTAGAGATCACTTGAACGAAGCACCGTTAAGATTGGAGAATGATAACTGAAAGCTGAGAATGAATAAACCTGAATTGATGGACTCCAGATAACCCAAACTGAGAAGACTCTTGAATTGCCCCAGATAGGTGAAAAGAATTCTCACAATCATACAATTATGAGAGGATGGAAACAAGCTAGAATCACGAATCTTGAAGAGAATGGAGCAAGATTAAAGAGAAACACTTCTTCGGTCTTCAAAATTCTGAGAATGACGACGAGAAACACCACCATGAATTATTTAGACACTCCGGAAGAATCAAAACGAAGAGGTTGAGCCAACGATGAAAAGATTTTGACAGATCTTGGAGAAGACATTTGACTGATGATAAATCATTCTTATGTCAAACTTCGAAAATAATTTGAGAATACCTCCAGGAAAATAAGAAGAGTCAGGTAAGATCCTGGAAAAAGACCTGTGGGTTAGGGCCCACTCAAAAGAACACCGTTGAAAAGATTTCAAAGAGAGGTTGCACCGGTTTAGTTAAAAGACTTGAAAGAGAGAACGTCCTCGAAGATATTGAATAACTGCAGACTGGAAACACGAATCTTCAAGATATCTTGAGCACTCTAGAACAGTTGAATAGCGAGAAGAGGAATGAATATGAGGTGCACCAACATGAGAAAACATTTGAAATACAGAAAAGAATATGAACAACACCAAAAGCTTGAATTGGATCCACCAGAGAAGAAAAGGCAAATATTAGTATCTTCATGAGAATCACCGTATAAGAACATTGAAGGAGAAGAATGGAGAGACTTCACATCAATAAGATGGATACACGATAAAGAAATCTGAGTCCTAGGAGAAATAGGGGTGGGAGGGTGGGAAAACAAATACAACTTGGGATCGATGAACGAACACCGTTGAGAAAGCTGAGATTGGATCTTGCGGATGTTGAAATGTTCGGATCCACTTGAAGAGAAACACACCGGTGAAAAGGATTGACATGACAATCTCGATTATCATGAAGGATTGGTATTCACATCGGAGTATGAAAACACCATTTGGGGAAGGTATGGAATCAAGATTTGACTTCAAAGCAACTCGAATACCACAACTCAAAACAAAACAAAGGATTGGCTTGCAGAATAAGCCGGAACAAACATATGATAGAGATTTCGTCTGAAGTTTTCATGGTGGGGCCTAGACGGGCTCGATCGTACAGCACCATCATGTACAAGGCAGTGCACATGACATACGAAGCGTCCCCGAGTCGGCATAGCCAAGGACTCTTTAAGACACAACGAAACCACTGTAGAACTGACCGTGAATAGGCGGACCACTAGACGTCGAACCCCAATTTCATATCATACATCTGTCGGAAAGATATCCTAAGAGATATTTGAATTCCCACTTATGAAACTCCCGAACCTTTCCGGTTATGCAATCAGGTGTTAGGGATACAGGGGAAGCATAATATCTCACCCAAATCTAGCAAATCCTACATCCAGCTGTATCCATCCTTCAACACATAACCAAGAAAAACTTCGGAAACCATCTACCTCAACCTTCGAAAGGCATCCGTTATACAAGTTATGGCGATACTACCGAACTCCCACCCCAGTACTGGGTGGCGTCGAGGTTATCTCACCAACGAACTGCATAAAAGAGATCTTTGATGTCGGCGTACTAAACTCAGGTATTCCAGAATTGCAACGATAAAAATATGACGACAACACCTCAGAGCTCAACTCCCCGGGACACTTCCACAAAACCCCTGACAGGAGGCACCAAGACAATGTTCTCGTCATAAAACCATCGAAACGATTCAGAGATACCCGCGTGATCCTAAATTTTTTTTAGTGAAATTTGAGAAGAGAAGAGTCAAAACTCTACATCAGGATGCCTTACCAGAGCGATGAGGAGACTGGGAAGTAAAAAGAATTCCTAAACTCTTCGATATATAATTCCTAAATGACTCAAAACATTTTTCTAGACACAACTCGGCCGCTAAAAACGATCAAGCAATGGGGCTCCTAAGGTCGGGGAAGGCTCTGATTACCAACTTGTAACGCCCTCGATGCGGCTATATCTCCCACGTGTCGAAGCACGACTTAGAGGCATAATCGCATTGAAAGCAATGTCACAGGTGAGGTAATCTTCACACAACCCATGTAATACAGATAATAAAAGGTGAGATACATAGTTGGCTTACAATCGCCACTTCACACAATGCATGAATAAAGCATTACATCATCCAAATACAAACAAGGTCCGACTACGGGACCAAAATAAAAGAAGAACCCCAAATGATCGACCCCAACTGGGCTCCACTACTGATCAACTAGAACGAAACAACACAAAGGACAAGATCTTCATCGAGCTCCTCCTCAGCTTGGTTGCGTCGTCTCCACGGTCTCATCGGCACCTGCAAACTGGTTTTGGAAGTAATGTGTGAGCCACAGGGACTCAGCAATCTCGCACCCTCGCAATCAAGACTATTTAAGCTTATAGGAAAGGCAAGGTAAAAATGTGGAGCTGCAGCAAGCGACTAGCATATATGGTGGCTATCCTGTTCGCAAAAGAGAGCGAGAAGAGGAGGCAAAGCACGAACGAGAAACTAGAGAACAACCTGTGCAAGCATTACTCCAACACCGTGTTCACTTGCCGGACTCCGCCAAGAAGAGACCATCATGGTAACTCACACTGTTGATTCATTTTAATTAAGTTAAGGTTCAAGTTATCTACAACCGGACATTAACAAATTCACATCTGCCCATAACCGCGGAACCGGCTTTCAAAAGTTCAAAACCCTGCATGGGTGTCCCAACTTAGCCCATCACAAGCTCTCACGGTCAACGAAGGATATTCCTTCTAGCGGGAAGACCCGACCAGACTCGGAATCCCGGTTACAAGACATTTCGACAAGGTAAAACTAAACCAGCAACACCGCCCGAATGTGCCGACAAATCCCGATAGGAGCTGCACATATCTCTTTCTCAGGGCACACCGGATTGTCCAAACTTCTGGTGGGCCAGCCCAGAGTTGCCCCTGGTGGCCACCGGCGGCTGACAAGTTGGACCAAAACTCAGAGGAGCACTGGCCCGGGGGTTTAAAATAATGATGACCCTTGGGCGCGCGACCCCCAAGGGAAAAGAAAAGGCTAGGTGGCGAATGGTAAAACCAATGTTGGGCATTGCTGGAAGAGTTTCACTCAAGGCGAACTGTCAAGGGTTTCCCATTATTACCCAACCGCGTAAGGAACGCAAAATCCGGGAACATAACACCGATATAACGGAAACTAGGGCGGCAAGAGTGGAACAAAACACCAGGCATAAGGCCGAGCCTTCCACCCTTTACCAAGTATATAGATGCATTAATTAAATAAGATATATAGTGATATCCCAACAAGTAAACATGTTCCAACAAGGAACAACAACTCCATGTTCCAACAAGGAACATACTTCAATCTTCACCTGCAACTAACAACGCCATAAGAGGGGCTGAGCAAAGCGGTAACATAGCCAAACAACGGTTTGCTAGGACAAGGTGGGTTAGAGGCTTGGTTCAACTATATGGGAGGCATGATAAGCAAGTGGTAGGTATCGCAGCATAGGCATAGCAAAAGAGCGAGCAACTAGCAAGCAAAGATAGAAGTGATTTCGAGGGTATGATCATCTTGCCTGAAATCCCGCAAGGAAGAAGAACGAGTCCATGAAGAAGACAAACGGACGTAGTCGAACGGATCCTCACAACGCGACGTTACCGGAACTAACCCGAAGAAGCAAACACCGGAAAGAATCACACAACATAGTAAACAACCAACACGTGAACATGGTATGATATGCGGGATGCGGTATGCGATGCATATGCGTGATTTGCAAAGGAAGGATGGAACCTGGCCTCAACTTGGACATCCAAGTGTGCCACTGGAAAGGTGAGATGAAATCGCTTGAAAACGATATAAAGATCACCGGAATCGGAGTTACGGTTTGGAAATGGCAAGCAATTCAAATATGGCACTGGTCTGCGATAAACAGCAAGTAGCCATCTAAATGCAACAAGATGAACATGCTACCGCACTCAAACATTGCAACAAAATACATGGCAGGGATCCATTCATGATGCTTAACAAAAGTCTAGCACTGAGCTACAGCCAATTCATCCATTAACAGGTTCAAAAAAGGATGGCAAAAGAGCAAACGGTAAATAGATTTCAGACTTTGTGAAATTAACACAAGCCTAAAATTTCAGATCAGATAGCACTCTTCGGAGCAACAAAACTATATGCTACAGCACCTGAACATGGAAAAGTAAAGCATGGCATGGAGATACTCAAAGAGCTTAACAAAAGTCCCTTAGTGACCTTGAGCCAAAAGGGATCAGAAAATACATTTGCAAGCATGTGAACATGGCAAAAACATAATCAGATCACAGACTTAGTGAAAACTGGAGCATGCTGAAAACAGATATCAAGTAGGCATGTTTACGAGCTCGATGCACTCACTACAGAGCAAGTCATGGCAAACTAAGCATACACCCATCAAGATTACACAAAATTCAAGCTAGACATGGCAAGAACAATAACATAGCATGCACGGACCAACTACAACATCATCGGCAAAATCGCTAACAAGTAGACAATCTGCCCAGATTCACGAAATAGCAAATGTAGAGCTCGATTAACTCAAGCTAGGGTGCTCCATAATTGCAAACAAAGACATGGATGGATAGAGCACTACAATATTAACAAAACATCCTTACTGATCATCCTCAAAAGAGGCACGGATCACTAGGAAACAACATGAACATATGGCATAATGAGATAAACAGACCAAGGACTTAGTGGAAATGCTAAGTCCCTGAAATCAGCATTAACGAATGCACCACTTTGCAAGCTTGGCTAGTCACCACACACATCACAAAAATAAATGGGTTGCACCTCTGGAAAGATGGCAAAACCCTTAACAAAACACATGTAGAGCTCAAGGGCATATCCTGCACACAATAATCATGGCAAAAATGACAAATATCTAAATGGAGCAGCAAATCTGACAATTATCTCAAGTAGCACTCTTCTAACAGCATTTCGGGCATCAAGGTGAACTCAAATGAAAATGAAGCAATGGAATGAAATGATGTACTCTCTGAGAAGAACATTTTGATATGCTATATGCCCAAAACGGAGCTACGGATGCAAAGTTATAGCACGATGAACAGGAACATATGAACTTGGGTTTCGGGCAAAAATTCAACCCTCGAGATTTTAGATCTCAGATCTGGCACGCTTCCCGAGGTCGCCGGAACAGTGCGCCGGAGGTTCGCCGGAGAGGGACTTGGAGGGCGCCGGAGGAGGAGGAAGGCGGCCGGGCTTGGCGGACCGGCCGGAGCTCTCGCCGGCGTCGACGGGAGCAGCTGCTGGAGTTGAGGAGGTGCGGGGCGGCGCCGAGGTGGTGGGGTCGTCTCCGGGGACGAGGCGGCGGGGCGGCTCCGGCGCGGTGGAGGCGGAGGAAGGCGGCCGGCGACGAGGGAGGCCGGGCGGCGCGGTGAAGAAGACGACCCGGGCGGCGGCGTGCAAAGACCCGGGCCACGGGGGCTCTCCTCGGGCCCGGCGGGCCGCGGCCGTCGATGGGATGTGGGAGGCCACGTGGCACGCAGCCACTGGCCGAGCGCGGCGGCGCGAAACGTCCGGTGGAGGACGGACACGTCCGGTGGCGGCGGAGCAATTTTTAGGGTTTGGACGGGGGAGAGATCCGGATTTAGAACAGGGGTCTTTATATAGGCATAGAGGGAGCTAGGAGTGTCCAAATTAGGTGCGGTTTTCGGCCACGTGATCGTGATCGAACGCTCTAGGTGATGGAGAAGGTTTTAGTGGGTTTTGGGCCAAAATGGAGGGGTGTTGGGCTGCAACACACACGAGGCCTTTTCGGTCCCTCGGTTAACCGTTGGAGTATCAAACGAAGTCCAAATGATACGAAACTTGACAGGCGGTCTACCGGTAGTAAACCAAGGCCGCTTGGCAAGTCTGGTCCAATCCGGAAATGTTTAATCCCCACACACGAAAGAAAGGTAGAAATGACCACCGGAGGAGAACGAAGCGCCGGAATGCAAAACGGACAACGGGGAAAAAGCTCGAATGCATGAGATGAACACGTATGCAAATGCAATGCACATGATGACATGATATGAGATGCATGACGACGATAACAACACACGGAGACAAAGACCTGAAACCGAGAGAATAAAATAACTTAAGGATGGAAACGGCAAGAGTTGGATTACATATAGGGAAAGTCATATCCGGGGTGTTACAACACTCCACCACTACGAAACTCGTCCCGAGATCTAGAATGGCACCGGAGGGACAATGGAGAGAAAAGAGAAGAGGTAAAACTAAGTTGCTTCTTTGACAAACGAGTGAGACCAAAGAACCTTGAAAAGGTTGCGCAAAATGAAAGAAAGAAAGCAACGATGAAGAACAAAGTTGAAAGCACTCCGTTAAGAAAGAGGAATAAGAAAGAACCGATTCGGGTAGCACTTCGGTTGAAAAGAGATGAAGACTTGATGAAATGAGAGAACTTGAGCAAAAGGACACAACAACACTGTTAAATGGATAAGCCAAGAAAAAGAACATGATCTTAGATGAAATGAGATGATGGTTGAAGAAGAAAAAAACATCATCGCAATGCCTCCGAAACAAAAGTAAGAATGGAATTGGATGAACGAAGGAAAACATGATCTCGAGGGAGCACATTTACGACAAATGCTAGAACGGAGTTGTTGGAAAAAACCAACAATGAAAGGATAAGCTTGAAATGGTCTTGTGGAGTACATCTCAAATTAAGAGATGAAAAACCTGCCACTCACGGGAAAAGGAATTTGATTGGTAAGAACAAGGAGACGAGAAACTTATTTCATCTGGAGGATAATGAAGAACTTGGATCATTTATAAGCACCGTAGATAGCAACAATCCTTAGGGAAGGCTTTGGTGAAATATAACCCAAGATAATTCCAATGACGAGATTGATAGATTTAAAATATCTCATTCTTGACAACATGTGAATCATGAAAAATGAACTCAAATTATCAAAAATGACATAATACCACCTCCAATGATACGGTAGACAGAAATGCACTCCGGGTCGCAAGAAGAAGAAAGCTTGAGCTCCTCTACAAGAATCTTGATGAACACTTCGAGAAAGGATTAAATCCTTTATGGACCACCATGTAGGGCCTTCATGAAGAACTCCAGGAAAGAAAAGATAAAGCATCTCGAACTGAGAATATGATATGATGAACCACTCCGGAAAAAGAATTAAACACTTGGATGGAACAAGAATAAGAATTATGTTATGCGTATCCTTCAACAATTTAATTGCTGACAAGCAACGGATTTGGCATACTACTTATCCTCGTAGAAGGATTAAGAAAGATATATCGCAAACTTGAAGAGGCCTTCAACGAACCACTGGTATGACTGAAAAGAACGAAAGAGTTGATATGATAAACGAATGACGAGAAGTCTTGAACGGACCACCGTAAAAATTGGTTATGAACGAAGAGAAGATAAAGAAGACACCGGGAAGAATTAGCAAATAACGAAGATGCTTGAAAGAATTTAGATCCATGAGAATGAAGAGATCATGAACTGATTAGAGATCACTTGAATGAAGCACCGGTAAAATTGGAGAATGATAACTGAAAGCTGAGAATGAATAAACCTGAATTGATGGACTCCAGATAACCTAAACTGAGAAGACTCTTGAATTGCTCCGGATAGGTGAAAAGAATTCTCACGATCAAACAATTATGAGAGGATGGCAACAAGCTAGAATCACGAATCTTGAAGAGAATGGAGCAAGATTAAAGAGAAACACTTCTTCGGTCTTCAAAATTCCGAGAATGACGACGAGAAACACCACCATGAATTATTTAGACACTCCGGAAGAATCAAAACGAAGAGGTTGAGCCAACGATGAAAAGATTTTGATAGATCTTGGAGAAGACATTTGACTGATGATAAATCATTCTTACATCAAACTTCGAAAATAATTTGAGAATACCTCTGGGAAAATAAGAAGAGTCAGGTAAGATCCTGGAAAAAGACTTGTGGGTTAGGGCCCACTCAAAAGAACACCGTTGAAAAGATTTCAAAGAGAGGTTGCACCGGTTTAATTAAAAGACTTGAAAGAGAGAACGTCCTCGAAGATATTGAATAACTGTAGAGTGGAAACACGAATCTTCGAGATATCTTGAGCACTCCGGAACAATTGATTAGCGAGAAGAGGAATGAATATGAGGTGCACCGGCATGAGAAAACATTTGAAATACGGAAAAGAATATGAACAACACCGAAAGCTTGAATTGGATCCACCGGAGAAGAAAAGGCAAATATTAGTATCTTCATGAGAATCACCGGATAAGAACATTGAAGGAGAAGAATGGAGAGACTTCACATCAATAAGATGGATACACGATAAAGAAATCCGAGTCCTAGGAGAAACAAGGGTGGGAGGGTGGGAAAACAAAGACAACTTGGGATGGATGAACAAACACCGTTGAGAAAGCTGAGATTGGATCTTGCGGATGTTGAAATGTTCGGATCCACTTGAAGAGAAACACACCGGTGAAAAGGATTGACATGACAATCTCGATTATCATGAAGGATTGGTATTCACATCGGAGTATGAAAACACCATTTGGGGAAGGTATGGAATCAACATTTGACTTCGAAGCAACTTGAATACCACAACTCAAAACAAAATAAAGGATTGGCTTGCAGAATAAGCCGGAACAAACATATGATAGAGATTTCGTCTAAAGTTTCCGTGGTGGGGCCTACACGGGCTTGATCGTACAGCACCATCATGTACAAGGCAGTGCACATGACATACGAAGCATCCCCGAGTCGGCATAGCCAAGGACTCTTTAAGACACAACGAGACCATTGTAAAACCGACCATGAATAGGCGGACCACTAGACGTCGAACCCCAATTTCATATCATACATATGTTGGAAAGATATCCTAAGAGCTATTTGAATTCCCACTTATGAAACTCCCGAACCTTTCCGGTTATGCAATCAGGTGTTGGGGATACAGGGGAAGCATAATATCTCACCCAAATCTAGCAAATCCTACATCCAGTTGTATCCATCCTTCAACACATAACCAAGAAAAACTTCAGAAACCATCTACCTCGACCTTCGAAAAGCATCTGTTATACAAGTTATGGCGATACTCCCGAACTCCCTCCCTAGTACTGGGTGGCGTCGAGGTTATCTCACCAACGAACCGCATAAAAGAGATTTTCGATGTTGGTGTACTACACTCAAGTATTCCAGAATTGCAACGATAAAATTATGACGACAACACCTCAGAGCTCAACTCCCCGGGACACTTCCACAAAACCCCTGACAGGAGGCACCAAGACAATGTTCTCGTCATAAAACCATCGGAACGATTCCAAGATAACCGCGTGATCCTAAATTTTTTTTAGTGAAATTTGAGAAGAGAAGAGTCAAAACTCTACGTCACGATGCCTTACTAGAGCGATGAGGAGACTGGGAAGTAAAAAGAATTCCTAAAATCTCCGATATATAATTCCTAAATGACTCAAAACATTTTTCTAGACACAACTTGGCCGCTAAAAACGATTAAGCAATGGGGCTCCTAAGGTCGGGGAAGGCTCTGATTACCAACTTGTAACGCCCTCGATGCGGCTATACCTCCCACGTGTCGAAGCGCGACTTAGAGGCTTAACCGCGTTGAAAGCAATGTCGCAAGTGAGGTAATCTTCACACAACCCATGTAATACAGATAATAAAAGGTGAGATACATAGTTGGCTTACAATCGCCACTTCACACAATGCATGAATAAAGCATTACATCATCCAAATACAAACAAGGTCCGACTACGGGACCAAAATAAAAGAAGAACCCCAAATGCGACAAGGTCCCCGATCGACCCCAACTGGGCTCCACTACTGATCAACTAGAATGAAACAACACAAAGGACAAGATCTTCATCGAGCTCCTCCTGGGCTTGGTTGCGTCATCTGCACGGTCTCATCGGCGCCTGCAAACTGGTTTTGCATGTAATCTGTGACCCACAGGAACTCAGCAATCTCGCACCCTCGCGATCAAGACTATTTAAGCTTATAGGAAAGGCAGAGTAAAAATGTGGAGCTGCAGCAAGCGAGGCTATCCTGTTCGCAAAAGAGAGCGAGAAGAGGGGGCAAAGCATGAACGAGAAACTAGAGAACAACCTGCGCAAGCATTACTCCAACACCGTGTTCACTTCCCAGACTCCGCCGAGAAGAGACCATCACGGTAACTCACACTATTGATTCATTTTAATTAAGTTAAGGTTCAAGTTATCTACAACCAGACATTAACAAATTCCCATCTGCCCATAACCGCGGGCACGGCTTTCGAAAGTTTAAAACCCTGCAGGGGTGTCCCAACTTAGCCCATCACAAGCTCTCACAGTCAACGAAGGATATTCCTTCTAGCGGGAAGACCCGATCAGACTCGGAATCCCAGTTACAAGACATTTTGACAAGGTAAAACTAAACTAGCAACACCGCCTGAATGTGCCGACAAATCCCGATAGGAGCTGCACATATCTATTTCTCAGGGCACACCGGATTGTCCAAACTTCTGGTAGGCCAGCCCAGAGTTGCCCCTGGTGGCCACCGGCGGCTGACAAGTTGGACCAACACTTAGAGGAGCACTGGCCTGGGGGTTTAAAATAATGATGACCCTTGGGCGCGCGACCCCCGAGGGAAAAGAAAAGGCTAGGTGGCGAATGGTAAAACCAATGTTGGGCATTGCTGGAAGAGTTTCACTCAAGGTGAACTGTCAAGGGGTTCCCATTATTACCCAACCGTGTAAGGAACGCAAAATCCGGGAACATAACACCGATATGACAGAAACTAGGGCGGCAAGAGTGGAACAAAACACCAGGCATAAGGCCGAGCCTTCCACCCTTTACCAAGTATATAGATGCATTAATTAAATAAGATATATAGTGATATCCCAACAAGTAAACATGTTCCAACAAGGAACAACAACTCCATGTTCCAATAAGGAACATACTTCAATCTTCACCTGCAACTAACAACGCTATAAGAGGGGCTGAGCAAAGCGGTAACATAGCCAAACAACGGTTTGCTAGGACAAGGTGGGTTAGAGGCTTGGTTCAACAATATGGGAGGCATGATAAGCAAGTGGTAGGTATCGCAGCATAGGCATAGCAAAAGAGCAAGCAACTAGCAAGCAAAGATAGAAGTGATTTCGAGGGTATGATTATCTTGCCTGAAATCCCGCAAGGAAGAAGAACGCGTCCATGAAGAAGACAAACGGACATAGTCGAACGGATCCTCACAACGCGACGTTACCAGAACCAACCCAAAGAAGCAAACACCAGAAAGAATCACACAACATAGTAAACAACCAACACATGAACATGGTATGATATGCGGGATGCGGTATGCGATGCATATGCATGATTTGCAAAAGAAAGATGGAACCTGGCCTCAACTTGGAAATCCAAGTGTGCCACTGGAAAGGTGAGATGAAATTGCTTCAAAACGATATAAAGATCACCGGAATCGGAGTTACGGTTTGGAAATGGCAAGCAATTCAAATATGGCACCAGTCTGCAATAAACAGCAAGTAGCCATCTAAATGCAACAAGATGAACATGCTATCGCACTCAAACATGGCAACAAACTACATGGCAGGGATCCATTCATGATGCTTAACAAAAGTCTAGCACTGAGCTATGGCCAATCCATCCATTAACAGGTTCAAACAAGCATGGCAAAAGAGCAAACGGTAAACAGATTTCAGACTTAGTGAAATTAACACAAGCCTGGAATTTTAGATCAGATAGCACTCTTCGGAGCAACAAAACTATATGCTACAGGACCTGAACATGGCAAAGTAAAGCATGGCATGGAGATACTCAAAGAGCTTAACAAAAGTCCCTTAGTGACCTTGAGCCAAAAGGGATCAGAAAATACATTTGCAAGCATGTGAACATGGCAAAAACATAATCAGATCACAGACTTAGTGAAAACTGGAGCATGCTGAAAACAGATATCAAGTAGACATGTTTACGAGCTCGATGCACTCACTACACAGCAAGTCATGGCAAACTAAGCATACACCCATCATGAATACACAAAATGAAAGCTAGACATAGCAAGAACAATAACATAGCATGCACGGACCAACTACAACATCATCCGCAAAATCGCTAACAAGTAGACAATCTGCCCAGATTCATGAAAAAGCAAAAGTAGAGCTTGATTGACTCAAGCTAGGGTGCTCCATAATTGCAAACAAAGATATGGATGGATATAGCACTACAATATTAACAAAACATCCTTACTGATCATCCTCAGAAGAGGCACAGATCACTAGGAAACAACATGAACATCTGGCATAATGAGATAAACAGACCAAGGACTTAGTGGAAATACTAAGTCCCTGAAATCAACATTAACAAATGCACCACTTTGCAAGCTTGTGCTAGTCACCACACACATCACAAAAATACATGGGTTGCACCTCTTGAAAGATGGCAAAACCCTTAACAAAACACATGTAGAGCTCAAGGGCATATCTTGCACACAATAATCATGGCAAAAATGAGAAATATCTAAATGGAGCAGCAGATCTGACAATTATCTCAAGTAGCACTCTTCTAACAGCATGTTGGGCATCAAGATGAACTCAAATGAAAATGATGCAATGGAACGAAATGATGTACTCTCTGAGACGAACATTTTGATATGGTATATGCCCAAAACGGAGCTACGGATGCAAAGTTATAGCACGATGAACATGAACATATGAACTAGGGTTTCGGGCAAAAAGTCAACCCTCGAGATTTTAGATCTCAGATCTGGCACGCTTCCCGAGGTCGCCGGAACAATGCACCGGAGCTTTGCCGGAGAGGGACTTGGAGGGCGCCGGTGGAGGAGGAAGGCGGCCGGGCTTGGCGGACCGGCCGGAGCTCTCGCCGGCGTCGACGGGAGCAGCTGCCGGAGTTGAGGAGGTGCGGGGCGGCGCCGAGGTGGCGGGGTCGTCTCCGGCGACGAGGCAGTGGGGCGGCGCTGGCGCGATGGAGGCGGAGGAAGGCGGCCGGCGACGAGGGAGGCCGGGCGGCGCGGCGAAGAAGACGATCCGGGCGGTGGCGCGCGAAGACCCGGGCCGCGGGGGCTCTCCTCGGGCCCGGCGGGCCGCGGGCGTCGATGGGATGCGGGAGGCCACGTGGCACGCAGCCACTGGCCGGGCGCGGCGGCGCGAAACGTCCGGTGGTGGACGGACACGTCCGGTGGCGGCGGAGCGATTTTTAGGGTTTGGACGGGGGAGAGATCCGGATTTAGAAGAGGGGGTCTTTATATAGGCATAGAGGGAGCTAGGAGTGTCCAAATGAGGTGCGGTTTTCGGCCACGCGATCGTGATCGAACGCTCTAGGTGATGGAGAAGGTTTTGGTGGGTTTTGGGCCAAAATGGAGGGGTGTTGGGCTGCAACAAACACAAGGCCTTTTCGGTCCCTCGGTTAACCGTTGGAGTATCAAACGAAGTCCAAATGATACGAAACTTGACAGGCGGTCTACCGGTAGTAAACCAAGGCTGCTTGGAAAGTCTCGGTCCAATCCGGAAATGTTTAATCCCCACACACGAAAGAAAGATAGAAATGACCACCGGAGGAGAACGAAGCGCCGTAATGCAAAACGAACAACGGGGAAAAAGCTCAAATGCATGAGATGAACACGTATGAAAATGCAATGCACATGATGATATGATATGAGATGCATGACAACGATAACAACACACGGAGACAAAGACCCGAACCCGAGAGAATAAAATAACTTAAGGATGGAAACGGCAAGAGTTGGATTACATATAGGGAAAGTCATATCCGGGGTGTTACAGGATGGCCCGCAGGATACAAAGGTTCCTGAGTCATTTTACCCCCTCTAGTCATAACTCTAATGGCATTATCATTTTTCTTATTATTTAATTCATTGAGCAAATCATTCTGAGCCTTAAGTACTTGTTCTACTTGAGTGGTAACCATAGAAGCATGTTTACTAATAAGTTTAAGTTCACCTTTAACTCTAGACATATAATCACTCAAGTGTTCAATCATATAAGCATTATGTTTCAATTGTGTACCAACATAATCATTGAAGTTTTCTTGTTTAACAATAAAATTATCAAACTCATCTAAGCATTGGCTAGCAGACTTATTATGAGGAATATCACCTTCATCAAATATATAGAGAGAATTTACCTTCACTGCCTGTGTCGGGTTATCAAGACCATGTATTTCTTCAATAGGTGGTAAAATCTTAATATCTTCATAGATTTCTTTGCCTCTTGCATATCTTCAGGACTTAGAAATATAATACCCCTTTTCTTCGGAGTTGGATTTGGAAGTGGTTCAAGAAGTGTCCAATCATTTTCATTACTCAACATATTATTCAATAGTAATTCATCTTGATCAACAGTTCTTTTCCTGAAAACACAACCAGCACAACTATCCAGGTGGTCTCTGGAAGCATTGGTTAGTCCATTATAAAAGATATCAAGTACTTAATTTTTCTTGAGAGGGTGATCAGGCAAGGCATTAAGCAATAAAAAGCATTCCCCAAGCTTGTGGGAGACTCTCTTCTTCAATTTGCACAAAATTATATATTTCCCTTAAGGCAGCTTGTTTCTTATGAGCAGGGAAATATTTAGCAGAGAAGTAATAAATCATATCCTGGGGACTACGCACAAAACCAGGATCAAGAGAATTAAACCATATTTTAGCATCACCCTTTAATGAGAATGGAAACAACTTAAGGATAAAGTAATAGCGACTTTCTCATCATTAGTGAATAGGGTGGCTATATTATTTAATTTAGTAAGATGTGCCACAACAGTTTCAGATTCATAGCCATAGAAAGGATCAGATTCAACCAAAGTAATTAACTCGGGATCGACAGAGAAATCATAATCCGTATCGAAAATAAAGATAGGTGAAGTAGCAAAAGCAGGGTCATATTTTATTCATGCATTCAAAGACTTTTCTTTAAGCTTAGCTAATAATTTCTTAAGATCAGATCTATCGTTGCAAGCTAAGAAGTCTCTAGCAGTTTCTTCATCCATAACATAACCCTCAGGCACAACAGGCAATTCATATCTAGGGGGAGAATCTACATCATCACTTTCATCAATATTATCAGTTTCAATAATTTCATTCTCTCTAACCCTAGCAAGTTGTTCATCAAGAAATTCACCTAGTGGCATAGTATTATCAAGCATAGAAGTAGTTTCATCATAAGCATCATGCAAAGCAGAAGTGGCATCATCAATAACATGCGACAGATCAGAATGAATAGCAGGAGTAGGTGTCGCAAGTTTACTCAAAATAGAAAGTGAATCAAATGCAGAGCTAGATGGCAGTTCCTCACCTCCCCTCGTAGTTGAGGGAAAAATCTTGGTTCTTTTATCTTTTAAGTTCTTCATAGTGATCAGTAGATATAAATCCTAAGTGACTCAAAGAATACAGCTATGCTCCTCGGCAACGGCGCCAGAAAATAGTCTTGGTATCCCACAAGTATAGGGGATCGCAACAGTTTTCGTGGGTAGAGTATTCAACCCAAATTTATTGATTCGACACAAGGGGAGCCAAAGAATATTCTCAAGTATTAGCAGCTGAGTGGTCAATTCAACCACACCTAGAAACTTAATACATGCAGCAAAGTATTTAGTAGCAAAGTAATATGATAGTAGCGGCAACGGTAGCAAAAGTAATAGTTTTGGTTTTATAGTGATTATAATAGTAGCGACAGAAAAGTAAATAAACAAAGAACAATATGTGAAAAGCTCGTAGGCAATGGATCAGGGATGGATAATTATGTCGGATGCGATTCCTCATGCAATAGTTATAACATAGAGTGCCACAGAACTAACTCCAGTTCATCAATGTAATGTAGGCATGTATTCCGAATACAGTCATACATGCTTATGGAAAAGAACTTGCATGACATCTTTTGTCCTACCCTCCCGTGGCAGCAGGGTCCTATTGGAAACTAAGGGATATTAAGTCCTCCTTTTAATAGAGTACCGGACCAAAGCATTAACACTTAGTGAATACATGAACTCCTCAAACTACGGTCATCACCAGTAAGTATCCCAATTATTGTCACTTCGGGGTTAACGGATCATAACACATAATATGTGACTATAGACTTGCACGGTAGGATCAAGAACTGACATATATTCATGAAAACATAATAGGTTTAGATATGAAATCATGGCACTCGGGCCCTAGTGACAAGCATTAAGCATAGCAAAGTCATAGCAACATCAATCTTAGAACATAATGGATACTACGGATCAAACCCTAACAAAACTAACTCGATTACATGATAAATCTCATCCAACCCATCACCATCCAGCAAGCCTACGATGGAATTACTCACGCACAGCGGTGAGCATCATGAAATTGGTGATGGAGGAAGGTTCATGATGACGATGGTGACGGATTCCCCTCTCCGGAGCCCCAAACGGACTCCAGATCAGCCGTCTCGAGAGAGATTAGGGCTTGGCGGCGGCTCCGTATCATAAAACGCGATGAATCCTTCTCTCTGATTTTTTCTCCCCGAACGTGAATATGGATTTGGAGTTGAGGTCGGTGGAGCACTAGGGGGCCCACGAGGCAGGGGGCGCGCCCAGGGGGTAGGCGCGCCCCAACCCTCCTGGACAGGGTGTGGGCCCCCTGGCCTTGATTCTTTTGCCAGTATTTTTTATATATTCCAAAAATATTCTCCGTTGATTTTCAGGCCATTCCAAGAACTTTTGTTTCTGCACAAAAATAACACCATGGCAATTCTGCTGAAAACAGCATCAGTCCGGGCTAGTTCCATTCAAATCATGCAAGTTAGAGTCCAAAACAAGGGCAAAAGTGTTTGGAAAAGTAGATACGATGGAGACGTATCAACCTCCGTTTAAGGGCTTGCCGGAGAGCCTCATGCATCACCTCATGGCATCGTCTATCACTCACTACTGGCCCGCGGCGGTGAACATCAAGTATGAGACGTGATACCCGTTCGACGTGCCGGAGTCGCTGGACTATCACCGCCGCTTGCTAGTCGTGGAGGAGGACGGCAGCGTCTTCCTCTTGGCCGTGGGCACCGGCAAGGCCCGCGCAGGACACCGCCCTGTCTCTGTAGTGTGCATCAAGGGCAACTCTACTGACGTTGACACGAGGCCGGTGTATGGGTGCGTTCTCACTGTTGCTGCCCCTCCAAGGTATGAGGGCGCCCACGCCGCCTCCATCACACTGACTGGGACTGTGCCGAGCTGCTCCGTTCCCAACAATGCGGACATGGAAGACACCTGGTATGATTTTCACCCCAAGATGGTGCACGGGGACTCCAAGGAGGTTCACCTAGTCATATGCATTACCAAGTCTAATGTTCATCATTAGTCTTCACTCAATGTAATCCGCTGTCTAAGCATGTGGAGACTTCTTATTTATATAGTATAGAACCTTCCATGCATGATCTTGCTCTATTAGAGTATCATGCTTGAATAAAAGTGTATCCATTTATGGTTTAGTATAGAATCTTCCATGTATGCTTTTGCTCTATTAGAGTTCTCGCTTGCCATTTATGAGATTAATTGAGAAATTTTACTACAGTAATAGTGAAAGACTTATGATGAACCATTTCTTACATCTCCTCTGCCCCTTCCAAGTCATCCTGATTTCTTCCCTTTGTTTAGGTGTATAACCGCATGGTTAATACTTAATAGTATAGCCAACTGTTTACTATAAGAAGGTGCCTTGTCATCTATAGCCAACTTATAGCCAACATGTATAACAATTAGCTATAAGTATGTGCTACTTTATTAATACATGGCCCACTTTCCACTCTCACATAGTGCTAGGAGCACGTGCTGCAGCTGGCTCTTGCATGAGAGCCCACTTACATTCTCTCTCCTATCCACTCTCCTCCAACTAAGCATTAGAAATATTACTTTACTTCTTACAGCCTGCTGACTTTACCTTATTGTACTCACTCTAAGTCACCTTACGAAAACCAAACAATCCCAAAACACTTAGGCGCGGTGCATTAACTCCCACCTCATTTCTTGTTTCTTGACATATCAACGAATAAGAGATGTGGGGCATGCATGTTTTCAATGACTCAAGACTACCAAACAGGACATGCACTGGTTAGTTCATTGCATGCAATGCTATTAATTAGCAAATGAACGTTAAGTTCTCTCGTTTTCCCCTCATTCTTGGTCACGGTGCACAACTTAAGATGACTTATTCACCTAGACGGAGGGAGTACATTCATGGTGGTCTAGAAAAAATAAACAAAATTGATACTCAAAAACTAATTCTTAAAGATCATTTCTTGCAAAGCACAATAAGTGTTATTTCTTCACATGTTTTGGATGCAGGTTGAACAGTTGAACGCTTTTGTTTGCAAAAGATACTTTTTATCTATTTCACCCGGATGTTTGTCAGCTCTAGAGAAGAAATAATATCTAAAGAAACCTATTGATACTCGTTTCACATGAGATGACCCCCACATACTTTGTCAAAATAAACAACTCTCCGATCAATGGATTTCACTATCCCGTGCAACGCATGGGCACCTTACTATATATAGTATGACCATAAATTTAACTAACATTATATATAGTACGATAAATTCTCATGCATGTCACCAAAAATTATATCATTGAAAACTATGTTCAAATATGAATCCAACGATATAGTTTTTGTTGACATGCACTAACATTTTGTTAGATAAATATTCAGTCAAATTCAATGGGGGACTAATAAACCATGACCGAGGTAGTACTAGTGTAGAGGGCGGCACTGCACGGGAGTCTCACCCCGCTCGTGGCACGACACTAAAGCCGTTATATCACAAAACCCCACCATTCCCAATAATAAGTGGCCCGGTAAAATAAACGGACAAGCAACGATCACATCCCTCTGTCTTTTTTGCATTTCATCTCTCTGCATTTACTTTGTCTGGTTCATCTCACACACTCGATCCCTACCTACTACTTCTAGTATCCCTAGCTACTACTCCTAGGAATAGTTCTTTTGACGGCTTAAAAAATAAGCCGTCTCTTCCCCAGCTTTTCTCATAAGACTAGTCACAGTGGAGAGTAACATAAGGCGCCTCACTCATTCATTTGAGATTCTATACTACTACCTCCATCCTGGTTTATTAGTCACCATTGTAATTTGTGCTGAATTTTGACCAAATATTTAACTGATAAAATGTTAGTGCATGTCAACAGAGGTTATATAATTTTTGGTGACATGCATAAATATTTCATTAGTTAAATTTATGGTCAAAATTTTACACAGATTACAATGGGACCAATAAACCAGGACGAAGGTAGTAGTTATGGGATTACTAATCTAGAAGCCTAAAAGAACTAGCCCCTAGTACTCCTAGTAGTAGTACTCAAGTAGGAATTCTAATTGCACAGGACAACTTGTTAAGCAAAAAATTTGATACAGGGTGTACGAAGCGGTTTGGGAATTTTCATGCCTTCCCGACCAGTGAGATACTCTGTACAAAGTACGATAGAGAAATAACCACAGAGAAGGAAGCTAAAAGTAAACAATCAAACGAGCATTTTTGCATTTCTTTTACATTGAAACGTTTCACAAGCTTGACTAGTGTTGTTTTTCTACTTTTACAAAACCACATCGTAATGTTAATATGTGGATTTGCACATACATAAGTAATAGTAGTAGCACAGTCTACAAGCATATATAGAGAGAGACGTGTAGTGCGATATATAGTTAAGTTTGTGCTATATGCACGAACTTACAAAATGTGTACGGATACACAAGGTTTCTAAACTTTTCCTTTTACATACTTAATTAAGGACATTCTTGAACGTTTGGGATTTATCATTTGTGTCCAAAAGTTAATGAGACCGCCTTAGGAAACTAAATTATTTCTAATAAAAGCCATGACGCTCATAGGAGCGCTTGTGGCGCACCACGAGTGCCCTGGTGCGCGGCCGTTTCCTAGTGCGCCGACACAATGCCTCTTCCTCAGCCTTGCAACTCGCAGGTGCTGATTAGCAGCTTGCCGGTGGGCGAGCGCGATCTCACCGGTGTGGTGATCCGGCGCCAACAGGTACTCCTCTTCGTTGGAAGTGTGCACCCAGTCCATGTACCGCCAAGCGTAGATGAGGCACTTGGGCCAGACTTCACTCAGGGCTTTAGCATGGGCGTCCTCCGCCACCCTCACGGCCCTCGCATGAGTCTTCTGCCAAGGAGCCAATTGCCTGACTCTCTTGGACGCATCATAGGCCTGCAAGGAAGCATGCCTCACGGCGCGCTTCTCTTCCTCGGCCTTCTCCGCCTCTATTTTGGTGCGCTCTGGCAGCGGCAAAGCCTCCCACAAGGTGACCTCCATTTCTTAGCAAGGCTCCTCAAGGCTGGGGGGGCACGGCGGGGGTGCAACATTCTCCTCGTAGCGGGGAGCCAATGCGTCCTCCGACGCGCGTGCTGGCAAGACTGGGAACGCCGACACGTCCACCTCGACGCGTCGTGGCGAGGAGAGGGACACCGACGCGTCCTCCTCGACGAGTGGCGACGAGGAACAGAAGGCGACGCGTGACCCTCCGTGTGGTGCAGCAAGGGGTGCCTAGGGCTTGGGAGGGGCGATTCCATGGTGGTCGACGTGAGAGGGAGGGGCAGGACATAGCGATGAACGTGAGCGTTCTTCTGAATGCCCTGGGAGGCATAGTATTTACAGTGAGCAATGGCACACCTACGTAAGATATGTTGTGTGATTAACGTAACAGCTACATGGGCATATTTGTTGGAGTAAATTAGGGGGGAGGGAAGAGGTGGAAATATTGTTGGTCACAATGGATTGGACGAGCACGGGGGGAGGAGTCATGCATGCAGATTTTTTCCACACGGGGTGAAGTGGTGGGACTACCGGAGGGAGAAGGAGAGTCAAGCAGGCAGATTGTTTTCACACATGGAGAGGAAAATATTTGGAGACAAAATGGGCTTCCTGCAGGTATGTGCATAATAAGTCATCTTGCATGCCAGGCTTAGTATAGTCTCAAGTCATTGAAAACATACATGCCCCACACATGTTCAGATTTCAAGGTGCACTAAATTATTGCATGCGATGATTAAGACTAGCAAGGTATCATGCACACGGGAATAGCAAACATATTAATGTGGCAAAGAATTAAAGAAGGGAGGGTGTAACACCCCGGATGAAACTTACCCAATATGTATTCCAACTCTTGCCGTTTCCGGCGTTAAGTTATTTTATTTTCTCGGGTTCGGGTCTTTGTCTCCGTGTGTTTTTATCGTTGTCATGCATCTCATATCATGTCATCATGTGCATTGCATTTGCATACGTGTGCATCTCATGCATTCGAGCATTTTCCCCGTTGTCCATTTTGCATTCCGGTGCTTCATTCTACTCCGGTGGTCATTTCTACCTTTCATTCATGTGTGGGGATTAAACATTTCCGGATTGGACCGAGACTTTCCAAGCGGCCTTGGTTTACTACCGGTAGACCGCCTGTCAAGTTTCGTATCATTGGGACTTCGTTTGATACTCCAACGGTTAACCGAGGGACCGAAAAGGCCTCGTGTGTGTTGCAGCCCAACACCCCTCCAAGTTGGCCCAAAACCCACCAAAACCTTCTCCATCATCTAGAGCGTTCGATCACGATCGTGTGGCCGAAAACCGCACCTCATTTGGACTCTCCTAGCTCCCTCTATGCCTATTTAAAGAACCCCCTCCGAAATTCTCTTTCTCCTCCCCCGAAACCCTAGATCCATTTCATCCGCCGCCGCCGGACAAAAACGGCCATCGACGGACATGTCCGGCTAGCCCCGCCGCCGCCACGTGTCGCCCGCGGGTTGGCCGCGCCGCCGCCCCACTCCCCCGTCGTCGCCGGCCCGGGAGGCCCAGGAGGGGCCCCCGAGGACCATTGTCGCCCGCCGCCGCCCGGGCTCTTCTTCCCC